>NC_090256.1:28292826-28477826 GCF_037325665.1 Littorina saxatilis
CTACGCCATATGAAAGATATCCTAAAACCAAAATATGTGCCAAATAGCCAAAGCAAGCACCTTGTCTGGCATATCAAGTTCAAGCAAAAATGACACGTATTTGAACTTATTAGTTGGGGTCAATAAAGGGTGTTGTAAGACTATCATTTAACAACCAATTGAACGAAGCTGGCATAACGACTGTACAAAAAAGTATTTAATTCACGAATTTGAATGTGCCATAAAAAATTAAAAAAATAAACAGCAGCACCAACAACAACAGGAGCAGAAACAGAAGCTACGTAAAATCATACATGATGTACAAAAGAGCAAACCAATAATTATCTGCAAACAATAGAAATTAAGAGTAAACGAAAAATGTCCTGCATTGCCCTTTCACTAAAAGACGTTTTTCCACTTCAAAAGACAATACCAAAATAGGCCAGCCATGTTAAACGAATTGAGTTCCTCACGTTTACACGTTCGATCGATTGAGCCTTCAACAATCTTTCTGTGGGCATTAAAGTCATCTCTCTCTCTCTCTCTCTCTCTCTCTCTCTCTCTCTCTCTCTCTCTCTCTCTCTCTCTCTCTCTCTCTCTCTCTCTCTCTCTCTCTCTCTCTCTCTCTCTCTCTCTCTCTCTCACTTTCAGAGTTTTACCTTTACCGATAAACCGTTTGCGTCAGTTGTACAGTCTTTGAAAACACGCTGGTGAAGCTACCTATTCATTTAGAAATATCTTTCACACTTCAAAAGACGAAAACCAATCAGCAAAATAAGGTCAGTCACGTAAAACTAAAACGGCAGTCCATCACACAAACTCTTACAATCGATTAAGCCAACAACTTTTTTTCTTTGTGAACACAAGAGGACTACTGACTCTCTCCAAATCGACCTTGTGTGCCATTGTTTTACCTGGTTTCACAGGCTGTTGGTGTCAGTAATGCAAACTGTCAAAACACGCTGGAGAATCGCCTTTTCGTTTAGGAAATATCTTTTATATAAAGCGAAAATGGGTCAACCTCGCAGAACGAAAATATATTCCACCACACCATAGATAAAGAGGAAGTCTGTGATCTATGATCACACCTACTTGTTCGATCGATCAAGCCTTTAAAGGCTGACATAGTCCTATTTAGTTAGTTTAATTACTTCCAGGGCTTTTCCCATCGTTGCGGGGATGTATAAATTAAGCTTCCTGCAAAGTTTTAGGTTTGAAGTCCTTACCAATTACGAGAAATAATTAATTCTTTATTGCATTGTTTAGCAAGTTCTCCAGGACTTGGGCTATTTTTAGACCGTTGACGTCACTTCGTGACGTTTCGTAAACCAAAGATGGCGTTTGAGACTGTTCTGTTTACATTCGACACTATCAACACCACTTTGCAATACTGAAATAATTTTTTCTGTGTTCGAAAGCTACAGCCAATCGTTATTATATCCCCTTAGGTACAGTTTTATAACATTATTGGCACATGTAAACAATATGAATTAATTAATGAACGCTACGAGTATGGCAGCCTTTAACAATCTTTTGATATGGCAAGTGTATAAGTGTACCCCTTACCCTCTCCAAGAGTTGACCTGAATCTATTGACTGTTCGTGTTTATAATACTGCCTTTCAAATGCATTCGTGAAACGTCTTTTCATTAACACTCGAAAGAAGAACGATAAGCGAAAATGGGTCAAGTGTGTTGAACGAAAACAGTCAACTATCCATTTTCTTTCGATTGATAAATCCTTCAACAGTATTTCGATATAAATACCAAAGTCACCACTGACTCTCACCACTTTGTTATTTTACTGCCAGAGTTTGACCTGAATCAATAGACAGTGGTTGTAGTCAATCGTACCGTATTTTTAAACACATCTTTATATTTTCAGAAATGTCTTTCACACTTTAGAATCTCCTGAACAATGGGCGAAAATGGTTCGACAACAAAGGACGAAAACGGAGGTTGTAGTGGTCTAATGTTTCTCCTGTGCTAGCTGTCTCATCTGGTCATTGCGCAAGCGCACAATTTTGCATTGTCTGTTCCGCCTCCATTATAGATATCTCACTTTATCCGCTGTAACACGCAAAAGAAGACATAATTCGCGTTTCCAGTTAACTTACACCCAAACATTGCTCAACAGAGGGCATCCCGTATCGCCTTGATGGCATGCAAGATGGTCGAAGGTGGAAAGAGAGGCGTAACATGAACACGATCTGAGATTTCGTTTCCAAGTTTGCACATGCCCAGTGACCGAATGAGAAAGTTCGGTCCAGGAGAAATTTAAGATCACTACAGGGTCCAGGACATCTATTCTTTTTCTCCATTAAACTTGAAACGGTCTTTTGACAGTCATTACATTTAGTCAAGTTTTGACTAAATGTTTTAACATAGAGGGGGAATCGAAACGAGGGTCGTGGTGTATGTGTGTGTGTGTGTATGTGTGTGTGTGCGTGCGTGCGTGTAGAGCGATTCAGACCAAACTACTGGACCGATCTTTATGAAATTTTACATGAGAGTTCCTGGGATTGATATCCCCGGACGTTTTTTTTTCCTTTTTTTGATAAATGTCTTTGATGACGTCATATCCGGCTTTTCGTGAAAGTTGAGGCGGCACTGTCACGCTCTCATTTTTCAACCAAATTGGTTGAAATTTTGGTCAAGTAGTCTTCGACGAAGCCCGGACTTCGGTATTGCATTTCAGCGTGGTGGCTTAAAAATTAATTAATGACTTTGGTCATTAAAAATCTGAAAATTGTAAAAAAAAAATATATATATATAAAACGATCCAAATTTACGTTTATCTTATTTTCCATCATTTTCTGATTCCAAAAACATATAAATATGTTATATTTGGATTAAAAACAAGCTCTGAAAATTAAAAATATAAAAATGATTATCAAAATTAAATTTTCGAAATCAATTTAAAAACACTTTCATCTTATTCCTTGTCGGTTCCTGATTCCAAAAACATATAGATATGATATGTTTGGATTAAAAACACGCTCAGAAAGTTAAAACGAAGAGAGGTACAGAAAAGCGTGCTATCCTTCTCAGCGCAACTACTAAACCGCTCTTCTTGTCAATTTCACTGCCTTTGCCATGAGCATGAGCGGTGGACTGACGATGCTACGAGTACATACGGTCTTGCTGAAAAATTGCATTGCGTTCAGTTTCATTCTGTGAGTTCGACAGCTACTTGACTAAATGTTGTATTTTCGCCTTACGCGACTTGTTTTTTCATTTTCATTTTCATTACTTTATTGTCCCATCGCTGGGAAATTCGGGTCGCTTCCTCCCAGTGGAAAGCTAGCAGCAACGGAGTCGCGCTACCCAGGTGTCTGCGTGTTTAGGTGTATTCAGCCACCTGCACTTATGGCAGAATGACCAAGGTCTTTTACGTGCCATTGTGATGACACGGGGGTGGGACATGGCTTCGGTCTCTGGGTCTGCACATAAAGTTGACCCGTGTCCGTCCCGGCCCGAATTCGAACCTGCGACCTTCCGATCACAAGTCCAGTGCTCTACCAACTGAGCTACCGGGCCCCCAAACATCAAACGATCACCCGCCTGATTATTTCTATAGCTCGTTCTTTTAATGCCCGAGTTTGAACTGAATTAACAGATTTAGTTTCAATAATGCAGTCTTTACACAAACGCCGCGGTATAATCTTTTCATTTAGGAACTTCTTTTATACTTCAAAACATTAAGAACAATAAACGTAAGCCAGGGGGAAAAATTTCCACCATTCTTACATTTTTAAAACTTCAGAAGACTCAGAACAATACGCGAAATAAGATCAACTGCGTTGAACGTAAGCAATCTACATGGTATCATCCCTTCTTTTTCCACTTCAACAGTCTTTTGATGTATATCAAAGTATATGTGTGTGTGTGTGTGTGTGTGTGTGTGTGTGTGTGTGTGCGTGTGTGTGTATGTGCGTGTGTGTGTGCGTGTGTGTGTGTGTGTGTGCGTGCGTGCGTGCGTGCGTGCGTGTGTGTGTATGTGCGTGCGTGCGTACGTGCGTACGTGTGTGTATGTGTATGTGTGTGTGTGTGTGTGTGTGTGTGTGTGTGTGTGTGTGTGTGTGTGAGCACATTGTATGTTGTTTGTGAATGCATTGATTGTACTCAAGTCAGGAACTATTCCAAGTGCAGTGCACATGATTGCAATAAAGTCTTATGTCTCAGACTGTTGGTATTAATGACACACTCTGTAAAATACACCCTGCAAATGTCTTTTTATTTAAGAGATATGTTGACACAGTCTTTACAATCATGCTTGGGAACGTCCCTTCCCTGGCAATCTACAATCTTGTCAGATACAAACATTTCATTTCATTTCCATTTCCATTTCATTTCATTTTCATTTCATTTCATTTCCATTTCCATTTCATTTCCATTTAGCAAACTACATTTAGAAAGGACTGGTAGAAGTTGTGCATGTGTGACAGGGTGACGCAGTAGTCTCCCTTTACAGCAGCTTCTGCGAAGAGCGCGGGCTATCATAGTAGCTCGACGTTTCTTCTACGTCGCCGGCTAGACACCTGTGAATTGTAGAATTCTGTTTGTGGTGGGGTCTGGTCGCTACCATCTCCTTCATTCCTTTTGCGAAACTGTGCAGTATTGTAGGGCTAGTGCGTTAGCTCTACAATTATCAACCCAGTTTGACTGGCTTTACCTCCAAAGGTGATTCTTATGCTATGGGCACTCGGTCACACATGATTGATTTTTGTATCGAGCATGTATGATCTTCTTTGTCTAGTCAATATTTCCCCGTTCAAAGTGATTCCATGAGAACAAAGATAACTGTATTCCCTGAGTTCCTGGCCAAACATTAAAAGTCTAGTGCACTGCTTTGCATAATGTCGTCCAACTGAGTTAGTTTTTCGTGCAATACCATGCAGTGGTTCTATTTTAGATCCTTTCTCCTGTGGTAAAACGACCACCTATTTATCTTGTTTTTCAACTTCACAATTTATAGATCAGCAAATAACAATGGAGTAAACATACGAAACAAAAATAGTGAATGTTCCGATCAACTAACCTTTTAGTGTCTTTTGACAGACGTCAAATCCCTTGTATTCATCTTTGAGTGTCACTTTCTGTCATTCTCTGGCATCTAAATTCTCTTCATTTTTGAAGTGGTTGTACATGTCAAATTTCTGTACCTTTTTGGACAAGTATGTGACTTTGCTGAATCAATACTGGAAATCGTGCTCTTCATTTTTGTCTACGATTAAATCAAACCTCAAAAATGTATACCGACCTTACTTGGATGACGACATCAATTCCTGAATCTCTCTAATCAAGCGACAGCAACGTTCTCACAGCAAATGCAAACGTTCCAGTCGAACGCCTTCGTTCGGTTTAAACGGGCACAGAAAAAGACAAGTGCAGTCTGTCCCAGAATAAATGCCAGTGTTCGATTAGCTATCCTATCTTATCGAAATTGGGCGCTCCAGCGTTCAGTAAAGAGGAAATTAAACGGCCATGTCGCAAAGCTCCGGGGGGTTTTCCACAACGTTAATCCCGTTTGATTATGTGTATCTTTCTTTTTCGCTCTGGGGAAACGATTGATAGTGGGTTTTTTTGTTCTGGGCTTCCAATTTCTGGTTGTTGTGGCTGATTGCTTTTTTTGGCATGGTTAGTTGGTTGCGAATGCATTTATGGGTTGTCAAGAATTTTGCAACGTATTGCTCTTAATTATGATGTTTCAGGTTATTTCATTTAAAGTTGATTGTTGTTTCATGTTGTGATACATACCATGCTCGAATTTTGCTTTCGGGACAAGACAAGAGTTTTCTTTGTCAATCTCAATGTCATTGTCCAATGCTTTGACTTTGTCCGTTACCTTGTACTTTACAATCAGAGCGTCTTCAAACTCGAAATAATCGACATGCAAAAGCAAGAGGGGAAGGGAGAGGGTATAACAGCTGTCGGACGGGTGTTTCGGTCAATAGCACGGACCTGAAGAAGTTCTTTCGCTTTGTAACGGACACACGTTGTTGCAATGATTCAGATTTAAACTAATGCAGCATAAACAGTTCAGACTAGGCCCAAACTGAAAGAACTGACCTTTCAAAACTGACGCTTCTCCAAAGCAATTTTCGCTTATCGAGTCCTTTCTTAGTAGCAATTACGAAAGATACGCGTTTTTGTTGTTGTTGTTTTTGCATGTGTTTTGTTACTTTCATGTTTTGTTTGTTTGTTAACTTTTTTTTCTTCTTCTCTAGATTCCTCTCTCCCTGTTTATCCTTTTGCATTTTTCCTCCATGTCATCATGCATACATTCGTGTAATGTTGCATTTGTTTGGATAAGCTCACGTGTATCATTGAATTCATGCCCTAACTTCTTTGTTCATTATTGTTTTATGTTATCGACTTTGAATAAGAATTGTGTTCAAACTAAAGATACGCTTGAAACTCGAACACACACCAAAACATATTTTTTTCATACACAACACCACAATCTTGTAGCCTACCCAGCAAGATTGCTGTAGACGTCTCGGTGGATGCACACACTTTTCTTGCCGGTGTAACACGACATTTTTACTCCACAAAAAATTGACTCCGGAGTAAAAATTTCGTACGAATTATTTACTCCGAGTACACCTGTCGTACGAGAAAATAACTCCCCAAGACACGAAAAAATTACTCCCTCCGCGAAATTTGTACTCCCCAATTTTGTAACTTCCATTCAAAATCTCGTATGCGAAAATGGTATGCGGGCGAAGGGATGATGCCAATATGTGATCTCGCACAAACGAATGTCACGCTACCCTCCCTCCACCCCTTCCACCACCAGGACTAACAGGGGACAAGGGAGTAAAAGTTGCGTACACCTGGCGTGGGAAGTAAATTGCTCGTGTTAGGGTGGAGTAATTTATTCGTCATTAATTCGTCCGGAGAGTAACATTTTCGTACGAAATGTTTACTCGGAACACGTACACCTGTCTTGGGGAGTAATTTTCTCGTGTTATGGGGGAGTTCTTTTTTCGTAAAGGGAGTAAAATTTTCGTACGAAATTTTTTGGAGTAAAAATCTCGTGGGAGTAATTTTTTCGTGTTACACCGGACAGTAGTACGCGATTATGTTCACCGCCACAGACCGCCTCAGGCTTTTACACGGGCATCTTTAAACTTTAACATATGCCAAATAAATGATTTCGTAATGGACATCAACAAGTATGTCAAGGTTTCAAGGTTCTATCCGGCTTTAGTCCCATAGGGCGTTCAAGCTAACATAACACACAGCTAAATAACACACACCAACACACAAACACACGCACAAGTCAATCTGCTAAACGGTACTCGTAAAATGTCCAGGTACATGTACACTCCAAGTCAAAGCACGCCCGGCCATTTTGTCTCTAATGTGGGCTGTTCACCATGGCAACTATCAAACAGTGATTGTGAGTGTCTGGCTGCATGGTTTATTGGGGAAGATACCAGTCTGGTTATATTCTGTAAAAGTTTGATCCTGTCATGAATTTATCAGCTGAATAGCTCACAGCCTCGTTTATGGCAATTCATTCATTATTCCGTTCGTTGATGTTGTTTTTTCTTTAATGAATTCCCACTGACGCAAATCGTTTAGTCCTTTTTGTCTGGGGTTTTTCTCATGTTGTCACTGCCACTGGTTCATCGGTCGTCTCGTAAAGACATGACACGCAGGGACACCATTTAGCTGGTTTTTACTCGTTATTATAGAATCATTCCGTGTTCCTCGCATGCCACTTGAGCTGCTATTTTTTCGACACATATCAAAATTTAAAACTTGGCTTCTTTCTGTGCCGATTATTTGTGTGTTTTCTGAAGTAATGATAAAATTGACAACTATGACATCCAGAAAAAGTAACCCAGCAAGGAACCAAGCAGCATGCAGTCTGTTAGATGTTGGTGTGTGTCTAAGTAGAAGAATGCTCTTATCACATGTAACACCCTGGACAGATCTTGGGTGGATTTTATCATCGTTTGCACGGGAAGAGAGGCACCTTTAACATTGACATCATGTGCATTGGTATCAGCTGTTTAGTAACACAGGCACGCATCAGAGAGAGAAAAAGTAAAAACTTCTATAACATCTGGCGTACACTTCAATCTGTAGTTGCCACAATCTGGTAACAAAACACCTTGAGGAGGTCTACCCATATTGTTGTTGTTTTTCGCCAATGTTGTGGACTTAAAGATGTGATCCTTCTTGTTTGACCGGTGTAACACATTTTTACTCCACAAACAATTTACTCCGGAGTAAATATTTCGTACGAAATTCTTACTCCGAGTACACTTTTCGTACGAGAAAAGAACTCCCCAAGGCACGAAAAAATTACTCCCTCCACGAAATTTTTACTCCCCATTTATTTTACTTCCAGTAAAAATCTCGTACGCAAAAATGGGATGCGGGCGAAGGGATAATGCCAATAAGTGATCTCGCGCACACGAATGTCGCGCTACCCTCCTTCCACCCCTTCCACCACCAAGACTAACAGGGGACAAGGGAGTAAACATTTCGTACACCTGGCATGGGAAGTTAAATTGCTTGTGTTTGGGTGAAGTAATTTATTCGTTATTTATTCGTCAGGGGAGTAACATTTTTGTACGAAATGTTTACTCGGAACTCACCTGTCTTGGGGAGTCATTTTCTCGTGAAATGAGGGAGTGCTTTTTTAGTAAAGGGAGTAACTTTTTCGTACGAAATGTTTACTCCGGAGTACAAATCTCGTGGGAGTAATTTTCTCGTGTTACACCGGCGTTGTACACCACAGATATATTCAGGGTTTATAATCCATTAGCAGATAGACTGCCAACGTTCCAAATGGTCTGTATAGTGAACACCCAGATAAATATGTATGAGACAAATGAAACAAATTGACAAAAGACTTAGCTGAGTATGTGTTAGATATGATCTCTGGTAAGATGGTCATGCAGAGTCGAAAACTTGTGCATTGTGTTTAGTAACACTGACTGACATGGTGGTTTTTGATTACCCTGTTAGTAACATGAATAAAATGTGACAGTCAGCAAAATAATCAAGGCTTTAAAATATTCTGGTAATACGAACTACAGGAAAATGTAAAAGTGCAGAATTTGACTCAGGATTTAAACAACTTTCCACTTGAAAAAATACAAAAAATTAAAAGCCTGACTGCTTCAAAGGCAGAGTGGATTATTTTGTTCTGAATCAATTTCGTAATGCGAAAATATGCCATGTTGCGTCAACTTAAAATGCAGCAATAATAATGCAGCAAATATATTCCTGCACTGCACAAGAAGCAGCTAGGCAGTAAATATGTGTGTCATGTGTCCAAGCGAAATTATGCTATTACCGTCTGCACGCGAAGGTGTGTGTATCTTTAGATTACCACGCTAGTAAACTGATTAAACATGAATCAGTCCACACAAAATCAAGGTAATACAACATTCTGGTAATACTAACCTCAGGACAGGTGAAAACCAAGAAGACGTGGAAAATATTGCAGACACACCTTTCCTTGAATACAACGAGAATGCCGAGTTACCGACTGCTGCAGGCCAGTCCTGTATTGACGAGAAGTACAATGTCAGCCAGCGACCTAAATGTTTTATGGGTCCGTGTAGCGACCCTACGAATCAATACCGTGGATCAATTTACGTCATTCTGTCTCTTACGTGGGTGACTACTCTCATTGTTTTTACTCCGCTCCCTGACTAAAAGGTATTAACACCCCTGACACCTGAATATCTTTATTTCGGTAAGTTGGTGGATTTTCAAATACGAGAAAACAAAAAGGTCCGTAGCCGGTTCTTAGTCCGTAAATTAATGAGTCCGTTACAGGCGTGTTGAAGAAAAGCTAAGACATACAATATAAGTATCTAGACATATTGGAAACAGAAACCGGGGATGCGCTATTCATTTTGCAACCTATTATTAAACTCACTGAGGCGTATGTCGTTGCAAAGAAGAACTCCATCCGTAAGTTATGTTAATGATATGAAAGTCTTATGAGAGAATTTCAGTTTCTTTTTTTCTTTTGTGTGTATTTGTTCTATATTCTTAGGGGGAGGTGGTTGGGTAGGATAAGGAGATGATAATAGTTAAGAATGGTGAGCGGTGACGTATTCTGGTCGGTGGGGGGATGGGGGGGGGGGGGGGTTAAGGAGATGATATGTGTCAAGAAGGATGACCAGTGACGTGCAATGGTGTACTGTCTGATAATTTACGTGTATTCTTAATAGCATCAAGCTCTGTTTAATGAGATGTTTCTTAGCAGTCATTCAAACATCACATGAGAACACACACACACACACACACACACGCAGATGCAGAATGACACATCAGTGAAATTTTCGCAAGAGCGGTTCGTAACAGACAATGCATGCTATGCTTTAGTTTGTCAGTTACACTACAGTTAGTTCCCTTTTGCTCCCAATCTACCTCATGTCCAGGTTATTAATAATACTAACTAGTTTTCTCGCGCTTGGAGACTTACACGCGCAAAAGACATGTGACTGTTATTAATGCAGATTGATAAATATGTCCATTAGTTACAGTAACTATTGTCATATCAATTAAGCATATTTTTGTGATATAAACATGTAACACGTGACGATGCAAGTAAGTCAAGTCAGTACGTGAGTTAGTGGGCGAAGAATGGGTGAATGAGTGACGTAAATGGGTTGGTGATCAATGAGAGAGTGGGTGGGGAGTGAATGAGTCATTTCAGTAAGTAAGGTTTTCAACCAAGCTTACAATTCGTCTGCTTATGCACCCAAGGACGATCGTTGTTTTCAATTGTGCTGAAGGGAAATAAACTTGTAACATCAGAATGTTGTTAAGCCAAGATATTGAGTTGTCCCTCTTCACTGAGAGACCGTGACTGTGTGTGTGTGTGTGTGTGTGTGTGTGTGTGTGTGTGTGTGTGTGTCACAGTGTGTGTGTGTGTGTGTGTGTATGTGTGTGTGTGTTTGCGAGCGTGCGTGCGTGTGAGTTCTTACGTGCGTGAGTGCTCGTGCGTTTTCTTGTGTTCTTTTTGGTTGATTGGCTTTCTGACTGGCTGGCTGGCTGGTCTGCTTGTTGGTAAGCTTTCCCACAAGTACCAGACTACTCTCTAGAAACAGGTAGGTGCTACCAAGTCAAAAGTTTGTACGTACTTATCAAACAGCAAGAACTCAGTTGGAAACAAGTTTATGGACTGTATAGCAGTGACAAACACTGATTCAATAACCAAATAACCTTTGAAGTTTATTAAATAAACCAAGAGACCTTACCCTCAGAACTCACTGACACAAATACAAAGTCCAATGTTTATTTCTTCAGTGCCCTCCGTGTAGTCATGAACAAGTCGAGTAAGGCGAAATTACTACATTTAGTCAAGCTGTCGAACTCACGGGATGAAACTGAACGCACTGTATTTTTTCACCAAGACAGTGCAGCTTCGTCAATCCCCGCGTGAAGGAAATCGCTTTCCTCCCACGTGCAAAACGTAGTGATATTGACACGCCAGATTAGCACGGTAGCGTATTGTGCTAAGCAGGAAAGCGCCCTTTTCTGTATTCTTGTTAACTTTCTGAGCTTGTTTTGAATACAACCTATCATATCTATATGTTTTTGGAATCAGGAAATGATAAAGAAAAAGATTAAATCATTTTTGGATCGATTTCTTAAATTTTAATCGTAAGATTAATTAATCTATTTTCGTTAATTGTGATCACATTTTAAGAGTAAACATGACATATGTATATATTTTTAGACTCAGAATGTGATGAAGAATACGATGCAATCAATTTTAAATCTGTTTGCGAAAAATCGATTTTAATGACAACTTTAATGAGCAAACTCATTAATTAATGTTTAAGCCTTCAACCTGAAATGCATACCAAAGTCCGGGCTTCGTCGAAGATTACTTGACCAAAATTTCAACCAATTTGGTTGAAAAATGAGAGCGTGACAGTGCCGCCTCAACTTTCACGAAAAGCCGGATATAACGTCATCAAAGACATTTATCAAAAAAATGAAAAACATGTCTGGAGATACCACACTCAGGATCTCTCATGTCAAGTTTCATGAAGATTGGTCCAGTAGGTTTTTTTCTGAATCGCTCTACACACACACACACACACACATACACCACACCCTCGTCTCGATTCCCCCCTCTACGTTAAAACATTTTGTCAAAACTTGACTAAATGTAAAAAGGGTTTGCCGCTAAAAATGTTCTCTATTCAGAATAGTTCATACAATCGATTAATGTAAGTGTATTCTGTGACCCGAGAAAGCGGTCGTATTGGAGAATAATGGCATTGACGCAGAGAGGTGTCATTCAGTAAAGTTTACAAAGTACAGTGGTTGAAAGGGGCTTTGGAGTATGGCACGAAATGAAAGTCGAGTCGCTGTCTGTCTGTCTGTCCCCTCAAAACATTCAGTTAATTTCTTTTCAATCAAACCCTTTACGTGTATTTATACCTGCAACGTATGCAGTTCATTTTATCAATAGGGGTTTCACTGACTTTAAAGTTCTTACAAGAACCTTGACACTGACATTCAGAAAGTACAGCTAGTTCATACAAACAGCTAGCTTAGTTTGACAATTGCCATTCCATGTTTGTTCCGACGCTTACTGCTTGCTGCATTTCACGAAGGGAAGCGTTTGGACTACTCAAGAACTCCACAAGAGACGCTTTGTTTACATTGTACACAACACTTGGGCAGCAATATAAGTCGTTTTTGTCCCGGTGAAAAATATAGACCTCTGCCTGACGTCACAGAGAAACTGACAACAGCTCTGTCATTTGGTTTACAGAGGAAGGCAGACGTTGTCTATTTCAAATGATATGGTACTCTTCAAGCGACAAGTGTACGCTGTGGTATCAAGTCTCCGTGTCAATTGGAAATACGAAAGCGATTGCCGAAAGAGAAGTGGATATTTTGTGGTATAGTGGTTTACACACCTTGTTAATGATTTGAGCAGTTAACTCCCTATTGTGTATACAAAATCTCCTATGATAACTCTTATCATACCACCATTCCGTGTCATTCTCATTTCCCCCAAACGTTTGATTTGGAGTTTTTCTTTGAGGGCTTTGCTAACACCCGGGCGAAGCCGGGCCTGACTGCTAGTATATATGTAAAACACGATGTAAGTGTGTGTGTCTGTGGTCGCCATACTTTAGAGATGGCAAGAGGCAGGAACAAGATAGTGTGCATGGACACTGCCTGGGATCCGCAGATGTGCACCTGTGATTTAGTTTCTTGATTCATCGTTTCCTTTCTCAGATTATGAACCTCACGTTTATTGAATACTGCCTATATAGTGTAAGGCTAGTTCAGTGTTCATATGTAGCAAGCACATAATGCCAGTAATATTACAGACTCTCTATCGCTCCTATGAGGAGAAGAAATGAAGAAGAAAAAATCAACCGGACAGTTCAGGAAATTTCTAGAAGCAAAGGGAGGTAACTCTTACTTTGTTATACATTGAAGGGAAGTATCTCTTCTCATGCAGGCACCCTGATCAGTCTTTACAGAATATATAGAGTCGATGTTAGACCTGCTTCTCAAGTATCTAGAATTGTCCTAAGAAAGAGAGATAACTCAAGTCACAGTTATATTCAAGTTCAGCAAAAAGAGTGTGTTGATGATAATGCTTTCACACTGTCTCCCAGCCTTTTAATCCAAATGTATGAGATCATACTTTCATCTATTCTTATTCTCATTGGAATAAGATTCTAGAGGTTTCTGAGAGAGAGGGGAGATCAGAAACACCCGGGCGAAGCCGGGCCTCACTGCTAGTAAAAATAAAAAGATGCGAGCAGGTGACTCTTATTTACTACTTGATATTAATTAATAGTTTAGAGGTCGTCCAGTTTAGCCGTGGGAAGGTAACGGCAGGCACAGCCGCGTAGCCTTGCCAATGCTGTGAATTGCCAAAGAAATGAGATCGTAGTTGCAGGAAAAGACTGGCGTCTTTTTGGGTTAAGCAAAACTCAATAAGGGAACTTGATTTATATTATGACTCTGTGCTACAATATGCGCATAAAGGAGCTTGCGTCGTTAGGCCCAAATAGACAATGATACAATAAAGGTTCTGCTTTCTTTGTGCAAGGAGTGTGTGGAGTATGATTGGATAATATTATACAGTGTTGATTATTTCAAGTACAAAAAAAACACCAGAGCGGGTTTGAAGATATTGACACAAAAATTGCAGACCCGAACGAAAATGCGGGCATGTTGGATACTTCCTTTGTTTACATCGATGATGCATCTCAAGACCGCCCAAAATACAATAACATTCGATCAAATAAACGAGAAAGACATCGTTCTACACTACCATGCTAGTGCAGTTTGCTCTTGCTTTCAAATGTTACGATTTATTTAAAGCAACAGATTAAGGTGTCGGACGTAAGACGAGCCGTAATGCAAACGGAAAACTTATAACGGTCACTCGTGAACAGATTCTCGCCTTCAAAAACCAAACATGACAAATAACTGTATCGGGCAGAATGCAATGCACGCAGAACTGGACAGATAGTACTTGAGAATTTGTTTAAATAGATTATTTGAAACAGTGGGAATTTTATACGTACTATCTTACGTCTGACACTTTGATTCTTAGAGCGGTAACTGTATTTCCTCAAAACCTATACAAGTCATTATCTTTCTCTTCCAAAGGGCCTTTTCATGCTGCCAAAAGTGTCAGAAAATACAAAAAGCTTTTAGTCTATAGACAGATTTTGTGCACCTCCTCTGCCCACTTCTTGTGCGTACCTTTTGGCACAGAGTTATATTGCACATTGACCAAAAATTGCGTTTTTGTCAGTTTATCTTCAGTAAAAGATAAAATGATTAGGTCTCTATATAAATCGTTGTCTGGTGTTTGGAGACTAATTCAAACCCATTGTATCCATTCGTACATGTCGGAGGACACAAGCTATAAACTATCACAGGCCGTCCAATGACAACTGAACTCGCCACCCCAATACAACGCGACGCGGCAATCCGACTTTTCACCGACACGCGGAAAAAGCCTTCACCACGGGCGAAGAAGGATCGAAAGTCAGTGAAAGGAAAAACGATTGATTCCTTTATTCCTGTTGTGCTATTTGCTTGTTTAGTCCGGCTGGAACAATTGTGAACATTCGAGGTTTCAGGCTTCATACCAGAAAAGAGGATGTGGTGAGAAGGCGACCTGTGTTCTGGAGTATTAAAACACACAGTGTGGATTTCGAATTTAGAATTGTGTCTTGAATTGTTATTTTAAGTTGTAATAAGAGTTTTGTTTCGTTGTAGTGAAAATGGGGTGGCAATGAAGGTCTAAAACTGGGTTAATATGGTGAAGATAAGAGTTATGGAACTTGTTCGCAATCGCCACTATGCTGTGCATTGATCGGTGTCGGATCTTTTTAAGACGACATAGGCTACTTTGTCATCAAGACGAAACAACGTAAAACACTAACACTGAAGTTTATGTCATGTGAGAGATATGTTAACACAAAAGCATGGTATGTAGATGAAAAGAGGACTACGTTACCAAAGGCGATCGTACACAATTACCTTTAAAGGTTGTCCTTAATTGAGCCCGAAGTTGACTTCACGAAGACTTTGCGAAGTCTTTTCACCAAAAATTCAGTGCCAAAGCTTTGTGCAGCGTGTTTCATGAAGTAGAGAGATCTGGAATCTTCTTTAATTTTTGTTAAAAGTTGGCTGGTAAAGGCGTCACACCAATTCATATTTCAAAAGTGCAAAAAGATCAATCTGAATTGGCGTGATGCCTAAAGTTACAAGACAACTTTTGAAGAAAATTATTCTCAATTTTAAAAGGAAGCGAAGATCGGATAAAACAGTCACTGTGTCTTTTTTCAACAACTAAAGTTCAGGTTCTCACTGCCTCTGGAATAACAGAGTTTCTCTCTCTTCTTCAGACACGTTGCTGGAATTAGCAGTGAACGGATCCTCAGTCTGTTTTCAAGCAGGTATGATGCATGCAAACACGTCTTGTCTGTCTGTCTGTGTGCCCATCCGTCCGTCTGTCTGCGTGTCTGTCTGACTGTCTGTCTGTCTGTCTGTCTTACAATTTACCTCTTTGCTATATGTATGTCTGTCTACATTCCAGCCTGCCTGCTTGCTCTGTCTGTCCGTCCGTCCGTCCGTCCGTCCGTCCGTCCGTGTGTCTGTCTGTCTGTCTTATAATTTACCTGTCTGCTGTGTCTGCATGCCTGCCTGCCTGCTTGCTTCCTCTGTTTGTGTGTCTGTCTCTCTGTCTGTCTCTGTCTGTCTGTCTGTCTCTGTCTGTCTGTCTGTCTCTCTGTCTGTCTCTGTCTGTCTGTCTTTCTATCTGTCTTATTATTGACCTGTCTGCTAGCTGTATGTGTCTCTGCATGCCTGCCTGCTGCTTGCTTGCTTGCTTGCTCTGTATGTCTGTCTGTCTGTCTGTCTGTCGATCGGTCTGTTTTCTGTCGGTCTGTCGGTCTGCTTCCCTGTACTATCTATCCACTTAAAACATATAGCTTCTTATGAGAAACGAATCAATTGCTGTGTAAATGAATATCTGCAGCAAAATAGGTGGCTAAAACAACAACAACGACTTTTTGTGTCGATTTAATAAACTTTCTAGTTTGAAAAGTTAAAATGTTTCGAAAAGTTTTGATTTTGTTCCAACAGAAACGTAATATGCGACGATATAGCTATCATCTGATGGACACGTGGGGGAATTCGGGGGCTGTGATTGGATGGTCTAACACATCCCTTTTCCGATCATCAAAAGCAAAAGCATATTGGCAATAACAAAGACGCATGGTTCCGGTTTACCCATCTGTACCACACGATGTTTCAATCGACAACAGCATACACTGACAACTTGAAATTCTTCTCGGGAATGTTTTTCAGATTTACAAATGTCGATAGCATACCCTTTTCTGCTAACTTCCCGATGAAACAGGACTAAACCAATTATTTTTTGTCCCTAAACACCACAAAATGCCCAAAGTCGAAAGATGTAGTACAAACAGGGGAGTAAAACGGAACAGCCGTTTTTGTGTGCCTGTGTGAGCTCAGTTGCCGACTGACAAACTTTCGCATTCGGCTTTTCTTATCTCGTAACTCCACACTAAATACCCCACTTCCCCTCTGAAGTATTGATGTACAACCCATGGCACTAACATTCATGTAGTCGTTTATAACTGAGGTTGAAAAATTCGCTTCATGACGGGACAAGTATAAATATATGCCATTCACCCAAACTGAAAACTTCGCTGCCGTCTGCTCGCGTTGTACGGATTAGCTGTTCTCTTCTCCTCCCCTTGTTGCATCCTAGTTCTTCAGTTGTTTCTAGTTTTCCGTTGATGTTGTGTTTTGGTCTTCTTCATAAGCAGTCTTGTTCAAAATTAAAAAAACTCAAACTTCTTTTTGTTCTATACGAATGAACTAATAAAAAGCTGTTTAACAGCTGTGTTGTCAAATGCGCAGAACTTCAGAAACGGCGTCTACTATCAAAACCTGAGATCAACGCATCGTCGCAAAAACTGTCATTTTGTAAGTTTGGAACAACAAATCAAGGGCAGAACAGCTATATTATCGCTATTGTATTTTCAGCGTAGCAATAGGGTCCGATATTTAGACTCGAACAAGTATAATGCGACTCGTCTTCGACTCGTCGGCATTATACTTGTCTCGTCTGAATATCGGACCCTATTGCTACGCTGAAAACACAATAGCTGTTGATATGGATGCAATGGATTTCGACTGGTTACCACAGTTTCGGTTTACTATCGATGAAGATATTTTTTATGTGTGTGGCTGGGTTGTGGGCTGGGTGGGTGTAGGGGGTTGGGGTGGTGGTGGTGTATGGGGGGATGAGTTGAGAGCTTTTCAAATGGCAGTCTCTGTTCCCCTTACAATCAAATCGCGTGGATTTAGATCTAACTCTCTTGATGCGTGGACTGGCGTATTTATTGCAAGACAATGGAAGTTCTTTTAATTTCACCCAATTTCAAAGCGTTACTGTTAGAGACATAGTTAAAACCTCTGTACACATAATAAATAAAACCACCTTACGCTTCAAAGAACGGTAAGTGGCCGACATTCTTTGAAGGCCCACTTGTATGTAACTGGGTAAAAAAGCAAGGAACATTTCTTACATTTTGTGGGTGCACGTGTGTGATTTGTTCATGCTGTTTGATTGTGGGAATTGATATCGACTGTACAACAAGCCTTTTTGTCTGGAGCGAACTGTTCAATGTTATTTATTTCTGTGTTTACTTTCTTTCTTTTCTTTGTTATTGTTTTTGTTTTTAGGCTTGTTTTTTTCGTTCTTTCCACTCTTGGTTTCATCCCATCCTTCCTCGCTTCCAAACCTCTTTCTTTCTTTATGTGTCTCGTTCTATCTCTCTCTCTGTCTCTCTCTCTGTCTCTGTCTCTCTCTCTCTCTCTCTCTCTCTCTCTCTCTCTCTCTCTCTCTCTCTCTCTCTCTCTCTGCTCATATTTTTCACTGCTCATATTCAGTCTCATTGATTACGCATCCACTCTATGAGACTCAGCAAATGATAATTCCCTAAAGCTACTCAGCAGATTACACAAAAGAGCGCTAAAAGTAGTATTACTCAAACAGACTACTCTCACCGACTCAGACTACATCAACATAGGGGTCCTACCTCTAAAGTCAAGAATGAATTATAACAAAGGAATAATGATGCATAAAATTATGACAGAAAATGCACCCGAAACCATTTGTTCAAAGTTCTCCTTGAAGAATTCGCACCACTTTATAAAACTAAACACTCCTCTTCCTAGGATAGACCTATTTAAATCAAGTCTTGTTTATTCAGGAAGCAGCCTCTGGAACGCTCTTCCGGACGCCCTGCGGCAATCCACCAATACGGATTCTTTTAGAACCAAATATTCTTTCCATTTAATTAAATCTATGAACAAATAAACTTGATTGGTATGTTCTCTTTGTATACAGTTGTTCATTATCGGAATTATGGTTTATTGTGACAAAATCACGAAGATTTGGCTCTGTAGATACATTGTTTTGCTGAGCTAATGTATTGTTGCAAAGTATGCTTACTTGCGTTTATCTTCATTGCTTTACACCCAGTTTTGAACACAACCTTATGATCTACAATGCTTCTACATAATGCGCTTCATGTACATAAACTTATAATGTTCTACCATTAATGTTTTTATGTAACCTTTTTTTTCCCTCGTCATAGTTATAGTAAAATAGTTTAGTCCCTCTTTGGGGCGAGGGCCAGATGCAAAAAAGCATATGATCTATGCTTATTCTTGTCACCCTCGAAAAATAAAGATTTGTCATTGTCATTGTCATTGTCTCTCTCTCTCTCTCTCTCTCTCTCTCTCTCTCTCTCTCTCTCTCTCTCTCTCTCTCTCTCTCTCTCTCTCTCTATCTCTCTCTCCCTCTCTCTCTCTCTCTCTCTCTCTCTCTCTCTCTCTCCATCTCTCTCTCTCTCCTTCTTTCTTCTTTTCTTCCATCCTTCATTTTTATTTAATTGATAATATTGTGTAGCCTACCACAGAAAACATCAACTGTAACAAGGAACGACGATGTCGGTGGGCGACCCAGCAAGAAGTCGCAAGACAAGCAAGATGGAGAACGAACCAGGCATTGACGTCCGGTATGTCCTCACTTCTTCCTCAACTGTTACACAATGGCGCCTCTCTCTCTCTCTCTCTCTCTCTCTCTCTCTCTCTCTCTCTCTCTCTCTCTCTCTGTTTGTCTCTGTCTCTCTGTCTCTCTGTCTCTCTCTCTCTCTCTCCGTCTCTCTCTCTCTCTCCGTCTCTGTCTGTCTCTCTGTCTATCTCTCTGTCTATCTCTCTGTCTGTCTCTGTTTCTCTCTGTCTCTCTCTCTGTCTCTCTGTCTCTCTCTCTCTCTCTGTCTCTGTCTCTCTTTGTCCCTCTATCGCTCTCTGTCTCACTGTCTCTGTCTCTCTCTGTCTCTGTCTCTCTTTCTCTCTGTCTCTCTCTGTCTCTCTGTGTGTCTCTCTCTGTCTCTGCCTCTCTCTCTCTTTCTCTCTCTCTCTCTCTCTCTCTCTCTCTCTCTCTCTCTCTCTCTCTCTCTCTCTCTCTCTCTTTAGTTTGATATCTTACAACAGCCACCAAGAAACCGTTTCTATACATAAATGCGCACAGAGACAAAAAGTTAAAGAATAAATTTCAACCAGCAATGCTGGCTTTGCTGCTCTTTTAGTCTTTCAAGACGTCTCCTTGATTGAACCTTCTGATTGATGCAACCCCAGAAACTCAATGTCGGTGCCGTTCGATCACCCTTTATCTTATCAGTTACTAAATTTTCAAGAGCGCGCTGTCACATTTCTAAACGTTCGGTACAGTTTATGCACACCGCACGTACAGGTATCGGAGAAGGGGACAGTTTATCTCTCAATTAGGTTCATGTTTTTCTGTGTGCTTCCCATTTGCAAGACGAAATAGCTGTCCCGCCCTAAGCGTAGGGAGAATAAATGTACCCGTTTGTTTGATTTGGTATGAAGTTTGAATATATATGGTGTAATGGCTTTGAAGGTTGTGCGGACAAGTGACTACAGCTAGGTCAGGTTTGGTCAGTACTTCGGGTTGGGTGCAAAAGGGTCACCGACGTTGATTTTGCACTGTCGCCTTCAAGATTTCAAGTTTGTTTGTTTTTTGTTTAGTTTTTTCTTTGGGGTGTTTTTTCTCGTCAGGGCCCTTGGAGACGGCAGAGGCCTACGGGCCAAGACGTGTGTAAAAAAGAAAATAATAATCGCATGGCCTGTGAACCACGGTCTTAGAGAAGGATTGTGTTTCATGTGTCATTCGATAAAGTACACGAGTACATTTGTAAGACAAATGAGTTCCAAGGCGATTTAAAAAGAGGAATATTCCCGATCAATGTACATACAGATACACACACATACACACACACACACACGCACGCACGCACGCATGCACGCACGCACGCACGCACACACACACACACACACACACACACACACACACACACACACACACACACACACACACACACACGCCTTGTATCACCAAGCCTAACAGTATGTATATTTCATACGCATGCTGAACTTGAACTCTACGCCTAGGCAAATCCCCTCGTCTTTTCACGGGCGTCTAAATACAAAACACAACAAGAAATTCCTCCGAGGTAGGAAAAACACCCCCGTTGGTCAAAGGGAAATAACCATTCTCACTGCCACCAACTGAGAAGGTTATTTCCCTTTGACCATTAATATGTGCCTCTATAAGTCCTTGTAGAATCTTAATCCACCAATAACTCCCTAACCGTGTGTTTGACTGGTCCCAATTTTTGTAAGGACCGTCTCAGGAATGTATAGAACCTGTTCACCAAGTTTGGTGACGATCGGTCCGTTCATTCTTGAGATCTATATGCGAACACAAACACACACCCAAACAAACAAACAAACAAACACATCGAGCGAAACCTATACACACCCCTATACCGGGGGTGTAAATAGGTCCACCAGTGACCTATATATAGCCTAACTTTATTGACGTCTTTTGTCGTTCAGTGCTTTTCGGTGACTGCTTCATTTTCGACGCGTGGAACAAACAAGGGTACATGTACGGGTGTTTGAATACGTAGACTCGTGGGATTGGCAATATCATTCATGCCGTAAGTGTTTTTGTAAAGGATATACATGTTAAGTGTTTTGGTACACCACCCTTTTACTCGCATAGGACAACATAACGGACAAGATTTCAGGAAAACAAAATTGATTCTTTGATAGGACGGGCCTAGGCAGAACGTATACCAAACGGGACAGGATGTTAAAAGTTCTACAAATAATGATGTAACTATTACCCTGAAAGAGAAGATTTGGACCGTGACGGCACCCGTTTTGTACAAATTGTTTCAGTCTCCTCTGATCTGGACTATACTATGAGAAATCTTGAGCTACTAAATGTCTACCTGGTACAACTAAAATGGAGCTAGTATATTGTAAACAGAAATTTAAAGAAAGAATGGAAAGCAAACAATGCGATATCTTCATATTAGCAGGAACATCGGCGGAATACCATTGATTGCCAATAATTATTCAGTATCAGTACTCTGAGCCTTTTACAATGTAAAGTAAAATGATGTTATGCTTTCTCTTATTGCTTATACAGAATCGAGAGAGAAAAACGCAAAATACAATACAAAAATCAATATTTATGACAAAGGTTTAACCAGTTTCTCCACACACGAAAATGAGTGTGTGTATTGACTGTATCGATCTGTGTACTGACGCAATATTGATCCGCATGTCAACATCTTTGTCATCAAGCTCGAACCAGTCAAGGAACCCGGAACTCCCGTTTCGCTTCAACTTTCTTTAGCAGTTGTTACGCCTGTATGACTACCTCTCTATATTGCTGATAAACTGACTTTGAAATTCATGGTTCGACGAAAGAGGTACCTTAAAGGCACACTCAGCTTCACGTAAACCATCAGTTTCTGGTCACAGACACTGGCAGGCTTTTACACACAGTACATGTCAAACACCCTTTTGTTTAAACACTCACCGCTTGAGAACATCCTAGGTGCCCTCCGTAAAGAACGAGCATTTTTCAAAGAATGTATTTTTGCGTGGCCAGCCTGATTGTCAAGTACCACAATCGGACGCCTCGTTTTGGCGCTAGAACTAATTTTTTTAAATCTAAATAATAAATTGACAGCTTGTTACACAAACATTCTTAAATCATAAAATATTTCATTTTTCATCAAGACAAGATCAGTACAATTCGAAGTTTTGAAAGTTTGAAAAAAGGGAGCCCGGAAGCAGGTCACGCAAGTTTGTGTTTCCCCAAGCAGACGAATTTTCTGCATATCGCTTGCTTCTTTGAAGCCGACCCCCTCCGATAAGTTCGTGTGACTTGCAGTCGTTTGTTGCGTTTTAGATTCAGATGTACACATGTACAATAACGTGCTATTGCAGATTCAGAGAGTCGCATTGATATCAATAAAGGTGTGTGACACGGGTCCACGATCGCTCAGGGGTAAAATAAACCACGAAATCTGGTGTGTGGTTTACGCAAGCTAAATAGCCATTCAAACGAACTGTGTCATTTAATGCTGTTAAATGCTATTGCAAGTGTGTTCCATATTAAAGGTTAGAACTGCTTTTTTCGTGAGAAGATTTAAATCGTTCTGTAAACCATTTGAGGCGGACAGGGGCTTTAATTAAAATCCTAACAGACCTTGCAGTTTGAGTGAGCTTATGAAAAAGATGGAATGGCAGGCAGACAGAACGACATGAAGAAAAACTACAAACTAACAAACATAACGAAGACAGAGAAACTGGGTGGAGGGGTAGACGGAGACAACACAAGTGAAACGAAGAAGAAAGATGACTAAAAACAGACCAAAAAAATTTAGAAATGTATGCTGAATTCGTCCAATAGACCAAAACCATGTAAAAGTAATTGAATTAAATTACATTTCAAATGAAAGAAAACAACGTTGGTAGTTGTTCGGGATTGTTTTAGTATATGTACCACTTGTCAGTGAGTTAGTCAAAAACTCAACAATAGATTTTTTTCCAACTACAAACCATGTAAAGGTAACAGAACGTGCAGTCTCTCTTGAATATTTTATTTGCATAAAATGGATATCCTTTCAATTGGTCCTTCGTTGAAATGTTTCTTTCGCGTTCACAGCTCTCTGGTCGCACAGAGAGAGGAGAAAACAGTTGTATAGAAAGCCTTCCTCCTGATGACCTTTGCACGATAGAAGAGGTTGACAGGTATACCCAGGGAGGGGTGGGGGGGAGGCGAGGGAAATCGATGAAGAAGAAATCGCCAGAGTGATCCATCACGCTGAACCTAGCGACCAATGAGCCAGGCAGTGAAGTCAGTGCGAGATTGTTACGTGCATAAACCGCTCAGGTCAAATAATGGAAAACGGAACAAAGGTGATAAAAACCGACGAAGGTAAAAGCAGGAGGGAAAGCAAAGACGGAATCCGATTCTTCGTCAGGTCAAATCATCTCAGAACAGTCTTAGAATACACTGTGCATACAACGGGAGTTTAGAAAAGTTCGATAGAATCTGCACAAAGAGACACTCAAGTTGACTGTGCTCACGTGCGCCAGCCGCCCAGGTCAAATAATTGAAAACAGAACAAAGAAAATAAGAGCTGATGAATGCAAGAAAGCAGGAAATGAAAAAGATAGACTGAAGAACCAAGGGAGCCTTGATAAAAACGATTAAAAAGGAAAGAAGAGGACGTGTCAGTTGAAGACAGAGCCTTAGAATTTACATTACATCAAAGGCAAAGACACGGGAACATGTCAGGGGGGAGTATTTAAACAGATTGTGGACTAAAAAACACACACACACAAACAAAAACAGGACAATAATCAAAGGCAATTCACAATTGTTGGATCCATATTCTGCTTAGTTAAATACCGTAAAGCGCAAAAACAAAATTGCTGATGGCAATCGACAAAAACGAAACCAAAGACAAACCGAAAAGACAGATCTACGCAAAGCAGTGACGAAAGGGTAAAGCGTCGTAGAATATACCATGCAGTACTGTAGTGGGCAGTGACAGAGAGAAACGGAGCACTATAAGAAAGGATAAGAGAGAATTCAGATAAAGGGTGAAAAAAAGCGAAAACAAATCTAACTAGTGATTCATTACGTCCTCGTAGGCTTCTAAACCTGTGAGGGACATTAACTGGTGATATCCTTTAAAAAATAATTAAACTTGCTCTTTCAATGGAAACAAACCCCCCGCGGGTTAGGGGGAGTCCCATATTGGTTGGGACGAGAAAGAATTTACCCGATGCTACCCAGCATGTCGTAAGAGGCGACTAACGGTTCTGTTTCTCCTTTTACCCTTGTTAAGTGTTTCTTGTATAGAATATAGTCAATGTTTGTAAAGATTTTAGTCAAGCAGTATGTAAGAACTGGAAACTTGCATTCTCCCAGTAAGGTCATATATTGTACTACGTTGCAAGCCCCTGGAGCAATTTTTTGATTAGTGCTTTTGTGAACAAGAAACAATTAACAAGTGGCTCTATCCCATCTCCCCCCTTTCCCCTATCCCATCTCCCCCCTTTCCCCGTCGCGATATAACCTTGAATGGTTGAAAACGACGTTAAACACCAAATAAAGAAAGAAAGAAAGAATGGAAACAAGTGATTATGTAATGCACGAAACAAATAAATAAACAGACACTGAAACAAACTATCTGCTTTTCTTTCTTCTTTCCCTTCTTTTATGTATTTCTTCTTGTCTTTAGTTCTTTCTTTCTTTCTTTCTTTCTTTCTTTCTTTCTACTCGGCTCAAGATTTTGCGTTTGCATGTTTGCACATAGATTTTGTTCTATTCAAAAACAGGGTTGCTATTTTGTCCTTCTTCTGACGGGCGCTGTGGCGGGGTGGTAAGACGTCGGCCTCTTAATCGGAAGGTCGAGGGTTCGAATCCCGGTCGCGGCCGCCTGGTGGGTTAAGTGTGGAGATTTTTCCGATCTCCTCGGTCAACTTATATGCAGACCTGCTAGTGGCTTATCCCCCTTCGTGTGTACACGCAAGCACAAGACCAAGTGCGCACGGAAAAGATCCTGTAATCCATGTCAGAGTTCGGTGGGTTATAGAAACATGAAAATATCCAGCATGCTTCCTCCGAAAGCGGCGTATGGCTGCCTTAATGGCGGGGTAAAAACGGTCATACACGTAATATTCCACTCGTGCAAAAAACACGAGTGTACGTGGGAGTTTCAGCCCACGAACGCAGAAGAAGAAGAAGAAGTCCTTCTTCTCAGGCTTTCCCCGATCAGTCAGTGATACGAGCCATAAATTATTGGCTTATTTTTCGAAGAGGGATGGGAATGGTTGATTGCATGGCGAGTTGGGCAAAAACCGGATCTGAATTTTTTTTCTAAGCAATTCCCTGCTGGTACTCGAACCATATGAAACATAAAACGCCTCTCAGCTTTGCATTAGGCCATCGGGTTTAGTTTTCTCGTTTCTCTCTGTCACGTTCCTAGATCCTCAGTGTCTGCTTGTCGTATTTGATGTCTGTTTGCTATCTTCTGTTATGGCGCTGCACTTTCAAGGTAAGTGTGATCGAGAATTCTTGAAACCTGTTTTCTCACGCAGAGGGGTCCACAAACAATGAAGATAATCCGAGACGTCAGACATTCCAGATCCTTGTTTATTGTTATTTGTCTCGATGGCTAACCCCCTGGGGGTGATTCACTGTCGTCCGAAAGGCAAAGATCCACCACCCCCCCCCCCCCTCTAACCCCCCCCCCCCCCCCCGCCCCAAACCGATGGAATCTATTGAATACGAACCTGTGAAGTTTCAGCATTCAAACTGTGTTTCTGAAAAAAAATGGAAATCTGTCAATTTAATGTGATAAAAGACCTTCGTGTGCAATTCACAAGAAAACAATCACAACAGGTTTTGCAAGGTTTTGATTCCAACCGTGCGGCATTGTTATTTGCAGCAGACTGACTGATTATTTTTTCACATTTTGTGTTCGAATTATTGAGTCATGAGTCATTTTCAGTGTGACGTTTAGTCAACCAGTTAATCTTTTTGGTTCAGTGAGTCATGAATATGTATGTGCCCGCAATATCAAATCAAATTAATTCACGGACACGTGTGGCGTCCTGGGATAATATTGTTATAATTACGCGCTGAGCAGTAAAGAAGGCAATTCTTTCTTTTCGTTTGTTTCAAATCCAGGAAAGGTACCCCCACGTCACACATATGTTGATTTGGTATGGAGATTTCTGTTCGCTCACAGGTGTCTATGCAATGAAACGATTGATGGAAATCGGTGTAATTGTTCACGATGGACGTAGTAAAAGAGAGAGAGAGAAAACAAGAAAAAAGAGAGAGACACTTTCATGCAGAGAGAGAAAGAGAGAGAGAGAGGGGAGGGGGGGGCAGACAGACAGACATATGACAGATAACAATACAGACAGAGAGACAGAGATATACAGAGAGAGAGAGAGATACAGACAGACAGGCAGACAGATAGTCCTAGACTTATACAGAATAAAGAGCTCATTTCATTGAGAACGCCCTCTTCGTTATTTGTGTGCTGCAACAAAATCCAAGCAAATAACCAGAAAGACAACGTGTTGTATACATGAAGTCACCAGTACAATATTCATGTTTCTATCATAACAACCACGATAACAAAGTCTGCAACACACAATACAAACACACAATACACACACTTTTTTTTCATTACAGCATAACAATACAGTTTTATTTACACTGAAACGCTGCGGCAAAAAGAAACACAGGTGAGGGGAAAAGTAGCCAGATATTGTTAAGATTCTGCCCCTGCTTTCAAGCCCTGTTATCTGTGACTGTAGTCGCGCATTGTGATTTACGACATCGACACTTACCTGTCTTGGATGGGTCCTCTTGTCGTGTCAATAGACTGGCTGCTTTACCCGTCTAACCTGACACGGGTGTCAAAACGAAAGCCAATCTTCCAGCACAACAGCTACCTATCAGTTTCTTGGCAGCGCCCATAAATTCTATGGATTCATTTTACAGGAGAATTGTCTGTTATGGCTGACCGGTAGATTTTTGATGGCCGCAGGAGCGGCTATCTATTGCAACGCATTCGGAGGGTTGACATGAGTCGTTTGTCACCGTTCTCACGAGATCAGTTGTTGAAACCAACTTTGTCATCTGTGCTGTTCCAGAAATGAGCTGCGCTTTTTTGGAATTCAAACAGTATCATGTCACTGTTGTCCCATTTGCGCTGTTTCAGAAATGAGCTGCACCTCATCTGTCTGTTTATAGCAACACACACTGTCTGTCACGTACACTCCATGCAACTCTCTCCGTCTCTCCCTCGCTCTGCCTTAGTGTCTGTGTGTGTGTCTGTCTCTCTCTCAATCTCTTTCTCTCTCTCGATCTCATGCGCTCTCTCTCTCTCGAGTCATTCAGTTTCTCTCACCCGGTGTTCCTTTATCTGTTTCTCCGTCTCGAGTCACTCACTGTCTATCTGTGTGTGTGTGTGTGTGTGTGTGTGTGTGTGTGTGTGTGTGTGTGTGTGTGTGTGTGTGTGTCTGTCTGTCTGTCTGTCTCTGTCTCTCTCTCTCTCTCTCTGTTAGTGTGTCTTTGTCTGTGTCTCCCTCTCAGTGAGTCTCTCCGCGGCCTCTGTCTTTCTATGTCTGTCTCTGTCTCTCAGTCTCTGTCTCTGTCTCTCTCACTCTCTCTCTCTCATTCTCTCTCTCTATCTATCTCTCTCTCTCTCTCTCTATCTATCTCTCTCTCTCTCTCTCCCGACTCCTGGCACACAGGTCAAAGCAGATGTGTCAGTCTTGTGTTAACTTGAGTGCACGTGTACCCAGCAGGAGGGGGGTGATTCGGGTCAGAAGTGGGGTAAGCACTTTGGTCTTCAGTCTTTGGGTTCTTGCTTTCAGTGGAGAAGATGCCAACATGAAATTGCACTATGCTCTACTATTTATTGTCCTTGTCTATCGGACACGAAGAAGGGAAGCTACAATCGCCCCAGGCCATATATACTCTTTGTTTCCTGAGCCTGGACCATTGAGACGGTTACCTCATAGATCTGTTCATTCTTCAGTTTGTCGGTGTCAAAAGTTATACCCCCATTCCACACAACCGTTCTAGGTCCCGTTCCCGTAGCAACTAAGGACAGCTGCCACAACAATGGAACGCTGCGCAAACGGCCGTTTTTGGCATCTTTCAACAGCGTCTGACCATAGTGGCAGCCGTCCTTCGGTACGGGAACGGGACCTAGAACGGATGTGTGGAATGTGGGTATGACAACTCAGTGTGTGAGAGCGCTACCGTTGCGTTACCGTTGTTAAGTTCCTTTAACGATCCAAGCGTCCCGTTACCGATGGGTTGAGGTTCCATTACCGTTCATTCTGATTGGGAGGGGAACGGCTAACAATTTGAACATGCAGCCCAAACTCAACCGTCCCTACCGACCCTACCGTTTAAAGCAGTTCCGTTAATGCGGTTCTCTCCCGATCCCTCCCGTGCCCGCACCGTTCCTTGGTCGGTACGGGAACGGTTGTGTGGAATGGGGGTATAAGACTCGACCACTTGGCTTATGGCATAGACATATCTCTGGCTTATGGTGGAGACAGCTGGAAGATCTCTGGATATAATTAAAGAGGAGTAGTCTTCGTTTTAGAAAATGTGTACTCTGCCTTGCAGATTAGAAGTTTGTGCTGTCGGGGCTGGGTAAAGGGAGTGGAGGGGAAGGGGGGGGGGGGGGGGGTTAAGAGAGGGGTAAGCGAGACGAAAGAGGAAACTGGACAGGGAAAGGTCACTGCCTGAAGCATTCAAGAAAGCCACACAAAAAAGAAATTATGACATGCAGGTTTTCAATTCATATTTTTGCAAAGTATCTGCACAAGCTTGTGTGCCTATGTGAGTGTGTTCGTGGCTGCTTTCATGGGGTGCCTGTATCCTCAGGAATTTGAGGATTTCTTTTATCTCTCTTTTTTTGACACCGTTGATTTAACGTCATTTTAAACAGGATTTTTTCCTTTCCGTTATAAGTTGTAGTAGTTTGACCTTATTGTTAAAGGACAAGCAGAGCTCGTTCACCAGTGGCAAAGACTCACTCAGTCCGTCAGTGTGTGTGATGGGGGGGGGGGCCTCTCCCGTGACCGGCCACCTGCAATGTACGAACAGGTTTGCACTGGCCCTATGGGTGTCCGTTCATGAGAGGGACTGCTGGAGCAGTAAAACTAGTGTGATACATAAATAATCAATTTATCCACTTGACTATATTCACAACAGGTACCTATCACTCTTCTTTGCATGTTTTTATGCCTACGATTTTTCAAATACTCTGCAACACATGTAACCCAAATACAACATGTGCCCGTACAAAACCGCTTCTTTTATGAAAACATTGCTTCGGCCATGTTGATTTTAATCAACCAATTTTCTTGTGTTTGTGTGTCATTGATTCCTGAATGAGTGTGCATTGCTTTCACTTTTCTTTGGAGAAAGCCCACTATTTCACCATGTTTGATTTTAAAGGTGAAAAAGAAAACGTAGAATGAAAAAGTAAGCTTGTCAAAATTAATCAGATTGATTTGTATTTGAGAAGTCGGATTTTGGCTCTTTTTTTTTTATCCTTCGGCAATTGGAAGAATCAAAGTTTCAAAAAGATACGCGCACTTGCCAAGTACATTCTTTCTTTTGTTAAATCAATGTTTTTTGTAATACCTCAACAAAAATCAACAAGTATACGACAATAACTCTTTCATTTGTGAATGAAGTGTCGATAGTACAGTAATATTCATCTAATATATTCTTCGTTGGGGTCGTCTGACTGCAATACTTCAGACTTCCAAACACTGATCAGGTTGTGAAGTGTGCATGTACACGATGAAAGACCTATCAAGTGGATGTTTGTCTGCCATAGCCAGATAACAGGATTTTTGTGGCATTCATTTGAAAGTACGCTGCGCCCTAAAATAGGCAAACGTAATAATCTGGCTTGTACTCGCAAAAGAAGCATTCGTGGGTTTGTATTACTCAAACCTAGGTCGATTCTGAACGTTAAGATATTTTTTTATGTTATAACTTTTACAGCTTTTCGAAGTGGATCGATTCTTTTAAAGAATGAGTATGAACTGTCGTATTATACTAGGCATTCGTGTTATATACACACACTTTGGGATTTTCTCATTTGTTTTGTAGTTCCAGCTTCAAAGGTTACATGACAGTAAGTCGAACTGATGATGTCTTGCACAATGGCGGTGTATATATAGTCAGCTGAAAACTGTCGCCGGCATTTGTCTTCATACCGAGCGCAGCTGGCCTCGAACATAATACAAATATGCAACGCTTTTTCTCAACTCACACTCAGTAATTTCTCTATCTCTGTCTGTATGTCTGTCTGTCTGTCTACGAGTCTCTCTCTCTCTGTCTCTCCCTCTCTCTCTGTCTCTGTCTCTCTCTCTCTCTCTCTCTCTCTCGCCACCTCGTCTCACCACCCCTAACTGTTTCTCCCATTTTCTCTTCAAAAGTGCATGCTATACTCCAGTGAGATAGGTTAGTAGTGCATACCGCCTATGAGGTTGCGATCTCTAAAGTACACTGCCTTTAAAAAAACAAAACTGTTTACTCGTCACGGGGAGTTGATTTGCTTTCACCTGCATTTCAACACTTCAAGGCCACACCAGGAGCATTCGTATGCTTTGATGATACCTTTGAAGCTACGTCTAGACGTCCAAGGCGGGCAAATGACTGATCGAGTTTACTACTTTGCAAACCATTGTTGTTGTTTTTAGGAAGCTTGAGGGGGTTCCTGCTGAATTCAGTTTCAAGATCAGATAAGATCAGATAAAGATAAAATTAGATAAGATAATATAAGATATGATAAAATAAGATAAGATAAGATAAGAGACAGAACAGAACAGAACAAAACAGGACAGAACAGCAGACATGTGATTAGCATCACAACATGCTAAAGATTTCTTCGTAATCGTTATAAAATACGCCAAACAGAATATGAACCGTCAAAGCTGGTAGGTTGATGATCCAGTTTCCGGTATTGTCGATTATCAACTGGTAAATACAATAAAAAAATTAAATACCATTAATAAACGCTTTCTCTGTTAAAAGAAGAATACTAGACGCTCTTTATTTCCTTCTTGCCTTTCTTCCTTCCATCCATTTAAATCATTATCATCACCTTTCCTCGTGCGATGATGTATAAAACATGCGATAATAATTTATTAACTTTGATATTTTTTGTTTCAGAGTGACGGATGACGAAGATGACGACACACCAACAGGCGACAAACTCCACGTAAGTAATACAGTCAATCAGTTTCTCTGTTTTTTCGTTGTGTTTCTGTCGGTCTTTCTCTCTTTCTTCTGTTACACATTCCTGTAATTATGATAAAAGCAATAGCCGCAAACTTTGGACGGTAGAAAATGTCAAATGTTATGCCCATCGTCGGTTATCAGTCGCAGATACATTACTGAATTGGAAACAATCAAATGTTTTAAGGGGGGAGGGGCGGGGTGCGTGGGTGAAATTACACACAGAATTTACAACGTGCAAGTCAATACTGGCGCGGGTTGACAGAGTGATGTTCTGTGCTGATTTTGACCTTAGGTCTACACAGCATGACAGAAATAATATTCCAGATAGAGAAAATTGTATTGAAATAATTTTAAAAAAGTGAGAAAACAAGGTGTGTTTTTTATTTACGGAAAAGGATTTCAGTGTATCTAATCTTCTCCTTCTTTTCTTCGCGACAACAGCTGCGGTTACTACTGATGGAGGACAAGCAGCGCAGCCAGCTCATGTGGCGTCAGGTGGCCGCCTTTCAGGACAAGGTCACCGTGTCCTTCAACACCTTCAGCCCTGAGACTCTCCTGTTTCACGTGCGTGCGCTGTCATCCCTGCCCAACCAGAACCGAATCCTCGCCAACTCCATCCACTCCCTAGCCAGGCTGAGAATGGTGGTCCAGCAGCAACTCAGGAGAGCCAACCTTCGCTCTGACGGCTCCGTCTACTTTGCGGGGCTCCAGGAGTCTTCAGTCGTGGCTCGCTGCACGCAGTTCTTCGGCTGGTTTTTCGAGTTTATGGACTATCTCAACGAGCTGCACAGCAACTTCGTGGAGAGGATCTTCCTGCCGCTCTTCAAGTTCTTCCACGAGATCAGCTTCCTGGGCAGCCGGAGTAGAGCCTCCACGTCGGCCTCCACCTTCTCCAAGATGAGTTTGTTTTCCGTGGACAGTGGCGGTGGGGAAATGGAGGAGAACCACGACAACGTGTTCAAGGAGAGGGAGGCAGAGGAGAGGGCGGAGGAGGACGTGACGGTGAGTGTGGACACGGCCAGACGGAGGGCCCAGTCCAGGACAGCGCTACAGCTGCTGGGCAATGAGTACAAGGACATCAAGGGGCTGTATGACACCACGGACATGGACAAGGTGGCGCACAGACTCTCCTTTCTCAAGGACCAGGTATAGGAGGTTATCTTTTCTTTGTTTTTCGTGTGGGGGTGTGTTTTTAATACCCTATACTAAGTATGCGTGTGTGCGTGAACGCCTTCCTTTATTGAGCCCAAAGTTGACTTCGAAAAGACTTCGCGAAGTCTTTGTATCGAAAATTCAGTGCCAAAGCTTCGTGCCACGAGCTTTGTGAAGTAGACTTCGCCAAATAGATATCAGGATTCAGCGTGTGTTTTAAATACATTTCAATGCAGTGCCAATCCCGATGTAGGATCTCCAGATCGCGTGCATGTTTGGTCGACACGGTCCCAAAGAAAGGGGAATACTTATGCATTGGCCTTATTTTACGTAAGCATTAATACTCAGGATTTCAGGAAGTACCTGGTTGAGCATAGTCTCCTATATGTTTGCTGGGGGCTCACATTCAAATACCCAACAGAAGTCATTCTTTTTACTAGTCATTCTTTTTGGTAGTGGCAGTTCATCTTCCTTTGCATGCGATCTTTCTCTTCCTTCCCACTCTTCGCACGTACGACTAAAATGTGCCGTGTAGTGTGTTCAGCTGGGCTTTATGCTGGGGGAAGAGGGCGAGATGGACCCTGACCTGTTCAGCCCGGAGAGTGACAAACTGCAGTAGACTGCTGTAGACCCTAGACTGTTAACCATGTGAACTGTCTCTAGACTTTATGTCGGAAAGAATAACAATGTACCCCGTGCGTAAAATAAAAATGTGTTGTTGTTGGTGTACAGTTCTGTTGGAATGTATGCTACAAGAGGTGTACAAGATCGACCCTGACCTGTTTTCAGTCCGTAGAGTGACCAGACGCCGTATCCTAGTGTTGTTGTTTAACACACAAAATTAATAGATTTTGTTTACAGTTGTACATTTTAAAATAGTACTTCATCTGTGCAGCTGGACTTCATGCTGGAGGAAGAGGATGAGATCGACCCTGACCTGTTCAGTCCGGAGAGCCAGCAGCTGCTGTACCCACTGGACATGGACGAGGGGACGGAGAACCTGGTCAGACTGCCCCTCGACCTGCTGGTCAAGTTCCGCAAGGCCATCTGGCTGGCCCGCCGCTGGCTGGAGCTATATGACAAGCGGACATACGATCTCAACACCAAGCTGCAGAAGGTAGGGGTGTGCTGGGATTGGAGGGGTCTAGGTGGGTAGGTGTCTTGTCTGTCTGTGCGAGTGCCGGCCCGCCGCTGGTTGAACCTCTATGACAAACGCACCTGTGACTTCACCACCCAGCTGCAGAAAGTAGGGGTGTGTTGTGGGATTGTGCATTGGGTGTGTGTGTGTGTGTTGGGGGGGGGGTCTAGATGAGTGGGTGTCTGCATGTCTGTCTGTCTGTGTGAGTGCTGGCCCGCCACTGACTCGACCTCAACGACAAGCACACCTGTGACCTCAACACCAAGCTGCTGAGTGTTTTGCGGGGGTGAGGTATATTTGCGTGTCTGTGATAGATTAGGGGACAAGTGGTTAGAGAATGCCTCTCTGTCTGCCTGTTTTATTTTGTCTCTGTCTCCGTGTAGGAATATGTAAGGGATTCGGGAGAGGTTAGGGGTAAATAAATGACTTTAAGATAGAGGGAGCAGAGATGGATAGAGGGACACAGGTGCTTCACAAACGAATAATAAAAACGTGACAACTGGATCAGTTAAGAAAAACAGCAACTGGTTCTGGTCAGTAAGCAGTTCAACCAGAAAGTGTGAGAGGAAAAAAAAGGAAAGCGCGTAGGACTGACAGTGGCGGAGAGTTGGTTGAGGATGTAAGTTAGGTCGGGGAAGGGTGCTTGCATATGGCAGAGAGTGTTCTGGTATACACATCTCGGACTCTTTTTTTGTGTGCATCATCTGGTGTTCCCACCACCACACCACCCCACCCCTTCCTCCCCATAAACCTGAGAAAATGAACCCTACATGAGCATGCCTCAATTAACCATCCTATATTCTGGCCGCAGGTTTTGACGCTGGAGAATACCCTGACACAGAGGCTGCAGTCCCTGGACGGGAACATCCTGCAGCACGAGCACCAGCTGGAGCGAAACACGGACGACCTGCACCGCCTCATGAAGCGCGAGGAACGCACAGACGGCCTCACTTTCGCGCTCTACGACATCGAGGCTAAGGCTGAATCCCTGGAGGGTCAGCTGAAACAGCTCCGCCGGCTGAGAGACGCCATTACGTCGAGAGTGAAACTAGTCGCGCAGACGGGGCGAGTTCAGGAGTACCGACGCCTCAAGATGGATTTTGAGAAAAACAAGCTCCAGAGGTACTTGCTAGAAAGACTGCTGGCCACGCTCAACTACCAGCGGCAGCTTTCTGAACAAGACCGCAAGGTGGAGCTCGAGATGCGACCCAGTCTAATACGTCACACCAACCACGTGCAAGACACGTGCGAACGCCTGGAGCAGACGATACGGGAACAGAAGCGAGAGAGAGACAACATTCGTTGCGCTCTTATTCCAATTCAGGAAGACCGACAGACTCTGAGCGATAAAGTTTCAAGAATGAGCGCCAATAACGTTGCAAACTCTGCGGACTCTCACAGACGACTGCGAAGTGGGGAGGCCAGGTTTGTCAGGACTATTAACGTGAACAACCGTGTGAACAGACTGTTGCCTAACCAGGTGAACGGGTGTCTCGCGGTTCCCAGGCCACCCCTCAAAGCTCCTGGGTGGATTTCTCCCCCTCAGTGGTGACCGCCGGACCGCGAGTGACTGACTAATTGAGTAACGTTTAACGGTACATGGTTGGCCATTATTAAATAACAACTGTATGATACAATGTGCCTTCCTCGCGTTTTAGACCGCCGAGCAAGCATACAGTGCACACGAAAAAATGCCATAGAAACATACTGTGCTCGACTGTTAACTCATACGAAAATCCGCGATGACTCTACTGGTAGAGGCTCCAAATCAACGACCGCTCTTGTGCAACCTTGACGTCCTCTTGGGAACAATCGGCCATCGGATCCTCGCCGGGACATTTTCGATGGATTATTATTTCGTTAAGGGTGAGAGTCCGGTCATGGAGTGGCATGGTAATTCTTCGCTCGGAGAACGAATCGGGCAATATCACCTGTATTATGATGCCAAGTCATTTCAAAGAGTTATTCTCCTTCGCTTGAAGAAAAATAGTTCAGTAGATCTGTCGAAATGACGGCAAGTTTTTGGGGATTTGAAAGAAGTTTTGGTTTTTGTCGACTGCCGATATCTGACTACAATTGAATCGATGACACAATTGATGCAGAGTTACGAAACCGCTTAACGAGTTGTGTCATGAATCCATCCAGAAAAAAAGCGGCTAAGTTCTGTTCCAGGTATAATTGTGCGAAAACAATGAACATTACATTGAAAGACACGCCGGTATGCAGACTTCAGTGACGTGGTCTAGTCAAAGCCTTCGTTGTGATGGGTGTGACAATTTGCAGCTCCATCGTCCTCTCCCCCAAAGACACAGGGAGTGTACGTGTAGCGGTGATATATGTGACTGAAACGGTCACATGAACAATCAACAGTGGACAATGCAGTCAAACTTTTATAGAACGACCAACCAAGGGAGCAACAAAATTTGCCCGTGATAAACAGGTGGCCTCTATGGAAAAGTGAATTTTAGAGAAACAAGGTCGTCGGAAATCATTCTTTGGGGCAAGATGTCGTATATCAAGGGGTGGTCGCCAGAGTAGGTTCGACAGTAATAAGGGCGAAGAAACGAAATATAACAAAAAACTAGACTTTTCTAAAAGTAAAGGATCTGACATGTTATATTAATGGCTCCCAATTCGCCAAGTCTGAATGATGTGCTCATGCGGTGGTGCATCATTCTTTGTGTTGACCCACGTTGTCCGTGTTGTGAAAACATATGTGACCCTCCACCACGAAATGAGTCGCATGTCACCTTTGCATGATTTTCATATTTTTACATTTTCCTAAAGAGTTTTTTATGCTCTATCCAGTGGTGAAAACCGTTTTAGAAAAGAGCGAAAACTGTTTGAGTTATAAGCCTGTGACTAAGGTGCTCCTCCCACTGTTACCATACACTCCTCGGACTTTTATTAAGCCTAGCGCAGAACCGCGCGAGGTGACATGCGACTCATTTCGTGGTGGAGGGTCACATATTAACACACACACACACACACACACACACACACACACACACACACACACACACCCACACACACAGAAGTAACCTCAACTTGAGAGGGACATTAGAGTTTTAACTTTATTCCAGAAAACTAAGCGGTCCGCGACGCTTTTTTCCACACAGACAAAAAATAACATTAAAATGATGTTTACGAAATACATGTGTTTACGTAAACAAAAAACCACAATTGACCGAGAGAACGTTCATACACACGTGTATGTGCACATGGTGGTTTTTTTTTAATTGTAAAACGTTGGTATTCCTGTGATAATGTAACTGTGATATTTCAAACTAACTTTGTTTCTGCATTTTTGTGTGAGAAATAAATGTTTTCTTGTAAACTGAACGTGCCTGTTTGCATTATGTGGGCGTGTTTGCATAATGATCGTCGGTAATGACACTCGCTGGTGGTGGTGGAGGTGGTTGTGGTGGTGGTACACGAAGAGAGTTATGGGGCCAGTTTCATAAGCCAGAAACACAGTCGACCAACTGCAGTTGTCCGAGAGAACCACAGTAATCCGACGTTATCGGGTTTCACGAACAATATTTCAGTCGGCCGACTGCGGGTCGTCTCACCGGAAGTTGGCCAAACACGGTGATGCTCTCCCCCCAACACTGTGTTCGGCTTACTGCGGTAAACCGAAAATAAATGTAATTATCCGCACAGTCAATGGCAGAATGCTCACACTTGTTTGGATTGTGAGCCAAACCTTGTGATTGTTCTTCGAAATGTATCTATCATGACGCAGTAATCCAGGAGACAAGTCAGGGTTATGTCTTGAAGACGTCACATTATGGCGTAAGAGGGTTCGACGTCACGCGAAGGAATTACTGAAAGTCTCGGTCATTGTTATTTTGAGCGGGCCGAGACTTGTTTTTTCTTCGAAATCGGCCATTTCAGGAGGTGGTCCATATTAGGAGCCAGTCCATATTAGGAGCCCTTCCCCTATGACCCGGCCTGGGTTCTAACCCACGACCTCCCGATCACGGGGCGGACGCCTTACCACTAGGCCAACCGTGTATGTGCGTATAAATGTGTGTTTTGTGTGTATGAGATTTGTGTGAGTTAATGTGTGTGTGTGTGTGTGTGTGTGTGTGTGTGTGTGTGTCTGTGTCTGTGGGTGTGTGCGTGCGTACATGTATGCGTGCGTATGTAGGGGAAGGTCTCCTAATATGGACCGGCTCCTAATATGGACCACCTCCTGATCTGACAAACCAACGGCGCAAGAGCGCTCAAAAAAGTTTTATTCGCTGTATTCACCCTCTCTGGATAACTTGCACATGTCGAAACAGTTGCAGAAACACAAATCTCAAAACCGTTAGGCTTTTTCTCTTTTTTTCACTTTTGGCAGCGTTCACTCTAAATTTGCCGCCTAAAACGGACTCGTTTCTGTCCACAGCCAAAGCTTTTATCACACAAACATTGCTATATATGACAGCTAAGACCGCATTTGTTACATTTTAGCAGTGTTGACCCCGAGTTTCTACTGCAAACAAAAAATAATAGCAAAATCTCAAAGTATGTGCGAGTCCCCTAATATGGACCACCTTCAACAAATCGAAGAAAATAAAAGCTAAAGGCTATTTTCATTAATTCATTAAGAAGCTTGCTGGAAATAACCTATAACTAGCCCTCGAGATTTAAAAAAAATATAACAAAAAGTCTTCTTTTCGTGGAAGTTGATAATTTCACTTATTTTCACTCTGTTTTTGATAAGCTTCTTTAGTTTCCTGGTGTGCTTCAAATAATGGTCTCATCAACCCGAAACAGATAAATCTAAAGCATATTTGAATTAGTCTGACTTGTACACTAAGTTGTATCATGTTATTTTGAAGCATAGGGGGCTTTTTACAGTGATTCGTGAAGGCCGCTTCACTGGTCCATATTAGGCGCCCAGGCTCCTAATATGGACCATTTGTGATTTTTTTCTGTATTTAATTTTTGCTGAATGTCTATCAAAGCTATTTCACTCTAAATACGCCTAACGGTTAAACTAAGAGAGAAGGACTACCAACCACAAAATGAAACTTCTTCGCAAGAAAACAAGCTAGTTATCAGCAATAAACAAAAAGTGGTCCATATTAGGGGCCCTTCCCCTACATGTGTGTGTGTGTGTGTGTGTGTGTGTGTGTATGTATGTGTGAGTGTGTGTGTGAGTGTGTGTCTGTTTGTATAAGAGAGAAAGAGAGAGAGAGAGTGTGGGTGGGTGGGTGTGTGTTTGTGCGTGTGCGTAAGTGTATGTGTGTGTGTATGTGTGTTTGTTTGTAAAGGTGTGTATGTCCGTCTGTCTATATGTGCGTATGGGGGTGTGTTTTGTGTGTATGAAGTGTGTGTGAGAGAGTGAGTGAGTGCGTGTGAGTGAGTGTGTATGTGTGTACGTGTGTAACTTGGGGTATGTGTGTGTGTGTGTGTGTGTGTGTGTTCGTGTGTGTGTGTGTGTGTGTGTGTTCGTGTGTGTGTGTGTGTTCGTGTGTGTGTGTGTTTGAGAGAGAGAGAGAGAGAGAGAGAGAGAGAGAGAGAGAGAGAGAGAGAGAAAGAGGTTTGTCTTTCGCTGGGGTATGCAGTGCCTTGGCGTTGCACATCTACTTAATTTAATTATTCTATCCTAAGAATATCCCAGAAACAAACTTGCCCCATCTCCATCCCCCTTCCAACCACTATCACTAACCTCATACTCAACAGCCTCCAGAAAATAACAACAACATAACATAAATAGATTGCAAGGTCGTGCTTCATAGGAAGCTTAGAAAATGAGTCCCGCTGCCTCTAAAAGGGCAGACTGTAAAAAGTGTCAGATTAAAGTACGTAAGCACTATCAAAATGCAATTCAACAATGTCCTCGCACAACAAGTTGCACGTACGCCTCGAGCATTTAAAAAAAAATTGTTATCGATGTAGTTGCCTCCCTTCAAGTAAAGAAAAAGCACGGACCATTTAAAAACGAGTCGCAGGTGTTCTCCTTGTTACCCTTACTTTAGATACCTTGCTACTTTGTGTTTGGTTGGTTTTTAGTATTGTCGATTTGTTGCTTCTGTTTGTTTGTTTTGTTGTTGTTGTACTTTATTGTAGAAGGGGGGGGGGTCATTTGTTTGTGTGTGTGTGTGTGTGTGTGTGTGTGCTGTCCCAATTCTTTTGATTATATTTGATGATCAACGAGATGAGGATGATAATAATGATAATGCTATGGATTGCCCGAAAAACCCATATGACTCTATGAATTCAAACCCAGGACCTCCCGGCCCACAGCCCAATGCGCTTACCACTGCGCAACGGCGGCCGGTGGTTCATGGACCTGTATTTTAAATTTACTTCGGTAAATTGCTTTCTGGTGAACGGATCATTACCACTTTTAAATGATTTTTTCCCTTGAATACTGTATATTAGCTATTGAGTAATACTACCTTATCGATTACAGTGAAAACTATCATCCAGTGCTAGTGATACAACTACCACCACTACAAAAAGTACAGCCTTACTACCTGACTGATGCCCGAACGAGAACACCAACGATGAAAGAATAGAAATAAAGACGGAAACACAAACAGCAACACTAACAACCTATGGTCTAAATGAAAAATGAAAAAAAACCACCAAAAAACACTGCCAAAGAAAAGAAATGATCAAACAAAGAAAGTTCAAACCTGGCTAAAAAAGAAGTCCTTTTCAAATACAAACGGGTGTTTGAAGTTCTAAAATAATTGTGTGTCATAAAGAAATGTGTTTACCCGCAGACACCGTAGTGCAAAAGGCTTGGAAAGGGGAAGTTTTGATATGAAATGTAGCAGTGGTAATTAATATGCTATTAAGAAAAATTACTTCATTTGAAAAGTTGTAGTATGTACTGGTCCGCTTACATAAAATGAGGAGAACAAGGGAAACAACCGAGACTCGCTTTTTTAATGGTCTGTGCTTTATCATTAATTGAAGGGAGGCAACTACCGTAAAGTCCCGAGTATAAGCCCATAACATTGTAAACGCTCATCCCCAACTTTGGAGCAAAATCCGTGCAAAAGGTGAAGTACCGAGTAAACGCCCACCCCCCACTTTTGCATGGCTAAAAAATAAAAACACGAAAAATCGAGAACAGGGAGAGAAAAAAAGGAATGCCGAAGAATGTCGTGTCAGAGTTGCTTCCCCTCGCTTTTCGCGCTTGTTTCCAGTTACACAGTAGAATTCAAGTTGACTGCTCTGAAGAACCTTGACAGACACGGGAATGTCAATGCCACGGCCGAAGAGTTTGGTGTGGACAGAAAACAAATTAGGATGTGGCGAGCTAACAGAGATGTACTTCTGCAGCATGAAACTGGCAGAGAAAAGCGAAAGTTGAAACTGCACCCTGGTCGGACTGTGAAGTCGGAGGAGTTGAAGGTGATACTTTTTGAGTTTCTACAAGAAGAAAGGAGCGAAGGGCGAGTTGTTAGAAATAAAGACTTGCAGAGAAAAGCGCTACAGATAGGGGCGGGTCTGAACCTTCAAGACTTTGATGCGTCAAACAAAGGTGGAAAAAACGGCACCATGTCAGTATCCATTCGCCTCTGTACGTCCAGTAACCAGAAGGTCCCGGCAGATTTTGAGGAGCAGCTCCTGCACTTCAGAAGAAATATCCTACGACTTCGTCACCGCCACATGTACGCATTAGGACAAATGCTAAACATGGACCAAACAATGGTCAGGTTTGACATGCCACCCAACGGCACAAATGAGATCAAAGCGGGTGCGCATCAAGACAACGAAAGCAGAGAAGAGGGGTTTTACAGTGGACTCTGTGCCGCTGCTGACGGCAGCAAACTGCCAGCGTTTCTGATCTTCAAAGAACGCACTGGAGAGATTCCTCGCCGTGTCCGCCAGCATCTCCAGATTCCAGCCAACGTGCAGCGACACGAAATGGCTGGATGACACGGGACCAAGTTTTGTCCTGGACAGAGCGTGTGCTTGGCCCACTCGGCGCCTGCTTCTGCTGGACCACTACGCCGCTCACAGGGTAGCTGATGTAACGTGGATGGCAGAGCCCAGACCCCCCACTGCTGCAGGCAACCTGAGGCAGCCCACCCGCCAGGACGTCGTCAACTGGGTGGGGAGAGCCTGGGACGGCGTTGGACGTGACGTCATCACCAAGGCCTTCCTCAGGTGCGGTGTGTCCACAATCCACGTTTCACATGAAAGCTCAAACCCATTCACCACCTCGAGTTATTGCATGGGGAACATGAGATTTATTTACCAGGTGTTTGTGAATGAAAACTCGTGAAAAGGATGACAATATAAGATGTTTGACGGGTTGTTGACAGACAAGCTTTTTTTGTCGGTCCGAGGGGGAGCATATCGTCTTTTGTTTCCAATTTATTGACCAAGGCCGAAGGCATGAAACAAAAGTCGATATGCCCCCCGAGGACCGATCAAAAAGCTGATCTGACAACAAACCACCAAACATCGTTTTTGTCATCATTTTGGTAGTGCGAAAATAAGTGCAAAATCAACAGAGGGAGCCATGCTTTGAAACGCGAGTTCTGTTTTTAGAATACATGTTTTTTGGCCCCAGCACATTGTTGCAATCAAAGCTGGCGGGTGAAAGCAACTTTATGTGTTTTGAGTTGATAAAATGTTGAGACAAGTATGTCAGGTTTGAGGATGCGAAGTTCTGCAGCTTCGGACTACAGAATTGTGTATGAAGCCAGCAGTAAGCGTCTTTGAGACGACAGGCCCTACATTTTGCATTCAAGCGATGGGATTGTCTTATTTCAAACGAGGTGATTTGCGTGCACAGTCAGCGTTGACATCTCACAGCAGAAGAAAATATGCCAAATAATTACATTAATTTTAATCAGCGAGCGGTTTGCTTCGCCCAGCTCTCCTGTGCGAATGGACGTGAACAATATTGTAACAGACTGAAAGGAAACTCAAATTGTTGAGCGTGCACCAAGTATGTATGATATGCGGATGTTGCTCAAAAATTAAACTCTCTAATGCTCTGTGCATTGGTGTCGTCTTTTAGGTTGGCAATGGTAATAATTTTTTTCCTGACACTGTCGGTATTTTTCTGATGAAATGTTACCACACTTTACTGTAATTAGATGGTTAAGTATAAAAAACGCTCGCGCTGGACCCGAGTACTCTTCAGACATTCACACACACACACACACACACACACACACACACACACACACACACACACTCTCACTCCCTCCCTCTCTCTCTTTCTTTCTTACACACACACACACACACACACACACACACACACACACACACACACACACACACACACACACACACACACGAGTACAGACTCATGCACGCACACACACACACACACACACAACACACACACACACACACACACACACACACACACACAAACAGCAACACCAACACATGTGCACAAAATGAACACACACACACACACACACACACCGCGCGAGAGAAAAAGACTACAGGGAGGCATTGACGTCAAAGACTTTCGACCGTGACGTAATTACGTCACTATTCTTGGTTTACGGTACCATTCGGCGGCTTTGCTACGAGTACATGCCATAGTCTTGGTTGGCCGAGACCTTGCACCGTTCTATCAGACTGCCTGGCTGGCTGTTGCACCGCGAATTCCTCCCACCGCCAAGACGTTTTTTTGTGGTTTATTTCGCAGGTTTATTTAGGTCCCAGGTAACATTATGAAGTTTTAATACGATCAATCGGACCTATTATCAAGTTAGTGTATCAACTTTTGAACGAGCTGCGCCCAGTAGTTTCCCAGCAATAAGCTGTTAAGTCGAGACACACACACACACACACACACACACACACACACACACACACACACACACACACACACACACACACACACAGACAATTAAAGTCTGCTGAGCCCTAGTACTAGCGTACTCGGGGATTAAAACAATGTCTACTTTGAAGTGAACAGTCTTGTAATGTTGTTAAACGGAACCCATGTTCTCAAGCAGAGTGACCTGTGCAAAAATACGTGTGATGTAGGTTCGACATATCAGCAGTTTCAAGTACGTTAAAAAGAACAAAAAGAGCTACATAAATCCTGCCTATATTTACATTCCATAACAAACTAATAATGTCACGCTTTTATTTTGGGGGAAGGGGAGGGGGTGTATGCCATGTACTTCTCAGTACAGACGTGTTTTAACTCTAGCAACCAAAACATTTTTTTATTAATCAGTTACTAGATGACAAACTCTACGCACAGCGTCGATCTGATTACAATATTTAACTGAAAGTTAAAAACGATTTTGTTCCGATCATGGAGCGATTATGTTTCATGTGCTGATGCTGTGTTGATTCAGGGGGGCAGATCGTCACAGTGTGATATAGTACAGGCAAAAAGAAGCGAATGGTAAACACTAGTGTTCACATTATCACTATTGTTTATAATGTGCTACCTTTTGTTTGTAGAGTTATGCACTATATCAAACTGTGTTCAAAACTGGTTACTGAACGAAAGAGAGAGAGAGAGAGAGTTAGTTCTTAACATTGTCTATTACGGTCACCTTTGTTGGGACCCTTCATACTAACTCTAAGATTAAAAGCATAAGCACTGATTTGAACCACTTCCAAAATAGGTCCTCTGATTGTAATTGACCGGTTAGATACCCCATTCAATTACCCAACCCTCGTATAATGATTCTTGGCATGTCATCATGTTCAACATTCGGTATCATTAAGTCTGTGGGATAAATGTCTCTAATTTTTTTCACACTTGTTTCTACACATTCTGAAATTATCACAGATAAAGTATTAGCAAAATATTAGCGAAGTCGGGTTTCGGGTCAATCGCTGTCAGATGTTTTTAAATGTCGCAAAGTTTTCAATTTGCAAAGAAGCAAGGGAGGTAATTCATTTTCCTAATAGTTTGTTTTGGAGTTTTTCTTTCATAGTTATCTTTCATTTATGGTTCTTTGAGTTAGAATTTAGAAAACTCATTCTTGGAACAATTTCCTAAGGGCGAAGCCGGGTCCTGAATGCTGGTAAATGAAGTCATTGTACATGTATCTCATCAAAATTGTTCATCAAGGTTATATGCCTGCTGCTCTGCACTTTTGCGTGTTCGCTGGGCATAAAGACTTGTCCATCGCCCATTCCTTCAAATGAAAAAAGGTAACAAATATACTTTGAATTCCAGCGGTCCCTCTGCGACAGCCATATCCAGGCACAAAGGATTCATTGAAGAACAGACGGCTCATTTGGATACTTCTCAATTCCAAAGTTATTAGTTCGTGGAGCTTACAAAACAGAAGAGAAAAAGAAAAGAAAGGAAGCGCCAAAAGGGGAAAGAAGGAAGGATAGAACAAAGAAAGAAAGAAGAGAAGAGAAGAAAACAAGTCGCGTGAAGCGATATAAAAACATTTAGTCAAGATCAACACCACAAACTAATCATCGCCGAGACTACATTCAGATAGTCTCGGCTAACCATACCGAAGACCGAGACGGGTCACGCTCGCCTCCGCGAAGCACGCGTGCGTAGTACTTACTGAACCTATTTTCTTTCATTCTGAGCACATTTATAGAGAAAACATGACATATCTATATATTTTTGAATTCAGGAGAAGATGAGGAATACAATGCAATCATTTTTTAATCTACTTCTAAAAAGTCGGTTTTAATGACAACTTTAATGAGCAAACTAATTAACTAATTTTTAAGCTTCCAAGCTGAAATGCAATCCCATAGTCCGGACTTCGTCGAAGATTGCTTGACCAAAATGTCAATCAATTTGGTTGAAAAATGAGAGTGTGACAGTGCCGCCTCAATTTTCACAAAAAGCCGGATATGACGTCATCAAAGACATTTATCAAAAAAAATCAAAAAAATCTGGGGATATCATACTCAGGAACTCTATAAAGTTTCATGAAAATCGGTCCAGTAGTTTTCTCTGAATCGCTCTACACATACACACACACACCAGACCCTCATCTCGATTCCTGGTCAACGTTAAAACATTTAGTCAAAACTTGACTAAATGTAAAAACACCGGAACAAAGTAGGAAGCTGCACAGTTTTCATGCATAATCACTAATACTACGAACGTATTCAAACATTACTTGTTGGAATAACTCACTTTTCATTTTACTTCCTTGCTCGCCTCCCCCCCCCCCCCCCTACTCTTCTCTCACTGACAGACAGACACACACACAGACAGACACACACTCACACAACCCACACACACACACACACACACACACGCACGCACGCACGCACGCACACACGCACACACACACACACGCACACACACACACATTAACACACATCAATATTGTTATCTTGTACTCTGTCTTTATGTTCATTTCATCCTACTTTTTCGCCTATCAGTGCAGTGGAACTTGCTCGCATTTGCCAGATTGCTGAATTGATATCCTACAATGCAATGGGTTTCGCCTGATACATGTTTATGGACGTACGCGTGAACTTTGACATAGGTCAACCAAATGTCTACACTGAACAACAAAAGTTGAGGATATTTTTTCCAGTGGTATAGAACAATTGTTAAACACCAGTGTTTTGGTCAGAAAAATATGTGTAATTGAAGATCTGCATTTCTTCTGCTCAAAAATTGAATTCTTGGATTTGAGCAATATTTGGGTATGACTTAATGACGTCACATGCCCTGGACGACGCCTCCTGGCAATTTGAAGGAGAACTACGGCGCTTATTTTGTTTATATGGTAGTTAGGTTTGAAAGTTAGGAGCTTCTTTGGTAAGAAAAAAAAAGAAAGAAGAGAGAAAAGCAGGGCCGTTCAAGCTTTGCCATCTAAAGTAACAGAAACTAATATGAGACTTTAGCTAGCTCGTTTATTTTAGCACTTGTGTAAACTGTTCAAAAATATAATACGACTCTTTCAGTACTCATTAAAGCCCTAGTATGTCTCAAATGGTTTACAGAACGATTTAAATCTTCTCATGAAAAAAGCAGTTCTAACCTTATTGAACACACTTGCAATGGCATTTAATAGCATTAAATGACACAGTTCGTTTGAGTGGCTATTTAGCTCGCGTAAACCACACACCTGTTTTCGTGGTTTATCCATCGTGAACCCGTGTGATCCACTTTCCTTTTTACATTTAGTCAAGCATATTTATAGAGGGGGAATCGAGACGAGGGTCGTGGTGTATACCCTTCAAAAAAGGTTAAGGACCACTGTTTCAAACGCATGCCATACAAAAATGACAAGGTTATATGATTCAATTTGTGTGTATTGTTTTATTGAAGAACTGAGGACTGTCTCCAGAAAATGCCACGTCAAAATATGCCAGCGAAAACAACGCCAGAGCTTGTTGCTTTAGACAACCCTCTGATTTCAAATTCACAACAGTAGTATTTCTTACAACGACTTTTTCATATTACATCATCCTTCGCGACCACAGATACGCACCGAATTATACAGTTCCTCAGAATTAAAAAGAAATAGATAAATCCTTCAAATGGGACGTTACTAAAATGCTAGGTGCTCAAAAGCTGTTAAATCTTCCACACAAAATGTCATGATGTCGCCGATGTTAAGGCAGCAGTGTAATTATCACCTGTCATATACCCAGAAAGGTTTGCGGCTATGGTCATAATGAAGAGAACTAGAAATATAAATCAGAAAGGGAGTACCACATACTGTATTTTTTCTTATTTTGTTAAGGTGAAGTTACCATGCTTCCCGTGTAAATGATTTTGCAAACATCTCAGATAAGACGGGGCTTTAACATGGGATATAAGCATCTTTCCACTTTCATCATTATATTAAAACTAGCGTTAACCAGCTCAAAAAGTTACAAGACACTTGTTTGAAGAAAAACGTAAACATCGTTTTTACCTCCCAAGTAATGTTTAACAAAAGGCACATGTAAGACAACCAAACCAGTGTCTGCTTTGTTACGTTCTCTTGTTGACTGAAATACACTAGAAAGATCGAACATTTTCATCTTCTGGCATGCATGTGTTCAATATCGGCTGCCTTTGCCTCTGAAGTCTACACATAAATTTAGTTGCAGGCTAAATCAGCGTTCTCTCTTTACTTTTGTTCGTTCAGGGTTACTCACCACCAATCTAGCGATCCCAAGAGGCTGAGGCATCATTACGTGTTTTATGACCAGAATCGCCAGCAGCCCATAGTTATATGCTTATGAAGGAATCGGGTTGATATGTGCCTGCTTTCAGTGAAGAGTTGGAACTTTTTGCTGAATTTGTCAGTTTGGTGGAAGTAACAAAATTAAATCAGCCTAATGCGGAAGATGTTTTTATTCTAGAAAAAAGCCGGGGGGGGGGGGGGGGGGTTCTGTGGTGGTTGTCAATATCATGTGCACGAGAAGGAAGGTACGTTGCTGAGCATAAGTATGAAATGCTGTTTGCTTGATTTCTCAGGGTCAAATCTTATGACAGTTTCCAGCCTTGTCATTTAATTTCCGGCTTGTGCCAAACCGTGGAGAGAAATGTCAAAAATGTTTTAAACACACCCTCATCGTTTTCATGGTGGCGTTTTGTATCCTCTCTGCTGTCTGCCTTGCCATCTTGGTGTCGTAACGAGTTGTTACATACATGTCAAGTTGCCTGCCATTAATTTTCTCTATGTCTGCGACATCTGCGTGTGGTTTGGTGGAGCTAAGACGCGGGTGGACAGTTCAATTTACCCAGAGGCCCTATACAAGTATTTGTACATCCATAGTAATGCCGAGGACTCTTCTACTGTAGGTTCTTTCCTCGTCAGTAAGGAGTATTCATTGGTTAAGTCGTGTTACTGGTCGGCTGTTTTGGGGGTTGTAAATCAAGACTTTATTGAAGCTTATGCTCTGGAGAAATGACAGGTAATATGAGTCTCGTCTGTTTTGTTCGTATCCTTTCTGACTCTTAATCATTGCCATGCCGTGACATATATGTCAGATATTCTAACTTGCGTGTTGTTGTTTATGAGTTAACAATGACGAATATCGAGTTATTCAATTCTTGATAATACCTTCTTTATCTCCCACACCATCCCCGAGAAAAAACGTCAGTTCATCGTCATCTGCAACATCGTTGTTGTCTTTTTAGCATATTTAATCTTCAGCGATTTGTTGGGCACAGTGGAAGTCTACGAGTTACATTGAAGACATCTATCGACTTTCATTCTACTTCAGGGCCGGATCTGGGGGGGGGGGGGGGTTCCTGGGTTCCGAAACCCCCCCCCCCCCCCCCCTGGCCATCCAATGTACCTCTCAGAGAAAAAAAAGTGGACTTTTTAAGCTCTTCCCCCAACTCCCTCAGTTTATTTGGTCTTCTAAAACTATTTCAAATTATGAACAACATCAAGTCGACAACGGCCTGCCCTCCCCGTTATAAGTCCATCATCATAGTAATATTCAAAGTAAAGAGTCCTGTCAGACTTATTTACTAGGCATATACAAGTTGTATGTCTTTGGGATTATTCCACTGAACCACTATGGTAAATGAATATATGAAGTATTTTGTTACTGTTGAAAATGTGTAATTTTGATTCCCAATTGCAAGGAAAGACAAAAAAATGACCTCACAAATGGAACATTTTCTCGGCTTCTGGGAGGCTTTGCTCCCCAGACCCCCCAGCGGGGCGTTGCCCCTGCACCCCACCGGGGCCTGGGCGGCCCCTGGACCCCTGCCTTCAGTTGGAACCCCCCCCCCCCCCCCCCCCTCAAACGAACTTGGTCCGGCCCTGTACTTCTGTTCGCGTGGCAAGTTGGCCGGAAAATAAATAGAGTTTTTCTATCATCAACGAGCAGTGAGTATTACACGAGTTGGCGAAATAATGGCACCTTGAGAAATGTTCTGGATAATAAAGGGTGATACGAATAAGTCCGGTAACCGCAAGTCGAACATGACGGATACCTTGGGAAATAAGGGAGGACTCACTGGCGCGAATGTATCGAAAGTCATTGGTACATTAGTGCTATCTTGTGTTATGCAGGTTAGCTTAAAGGCACAGTACGCCTCTCGTAAACCATCACAGATACTGTCAGGCTTTTACACACAGTACAAACACCCTTCCATTTGAACGCTCACCAAACGGGAACATCCTACGTAAAGAGCGAGCAACTTTTAAAGAATTAATTTTGCGGATTGTCTCTCAGACAATCGGACCGTGGTGCGTTTTGGCGCGAGACCTAACTTTTAAAATCTAAATAATAAATTGACAGCTTGTTACACAAACATTCTTAAATCATAAAAGAATTCTTTTTTCATCAAGACAAGATCAGTACAATTCGAAGTTTTGAAAGTTTGAAAAAAGAAAAGCCCGGAAGCAGGGTCACGCAAGGTCGTGGTTCTCGTAGCAGACGACGGTTTATGCCAATCGCCAGTTCCTCTGAACAGTCAAAAGCCATCGCTGGAGTTCTTGTGAACCACAGCCGTTTGTTTCGTGCATAGTCAGAGGTACATAATAACGTGCTATTGCAGATAAGCTCACATCGAGTCGCATTCAAATTACTAACTGACGACTACATTGTGAAAAAGGGAAACTGGATCACACGGGTTCAAGATAAACCACGCAAAAATAAATTCTTTGAAAATTGCTGGCACTTTACGTAGGGCACCTAGGATGTTCTCAAGCGGTGAGTGTTTAAATGAAAGGGTGTTTGTACTGTGTGTAAAAGCCTGACAGTATCTGTGATGGTTTACAGGAGGTTTACTGTGCCTTGAATACTCTTGCTTCATGCATTATTTTCTACTAACTTGACCGCTACTATTAGTTCGAAAGACTTAAAGCATCACATTTCCACAAGCAAAGGGCTATAGCAAAGTCATAACACGATTGGATTCCTCTTTATACATAGAGGTGTATAGCAACTCTTTCAATAAAGTTATGTTTTAAAGGCTTTACTGTCAAAGCTGTTAACCATGTATATGAAACATTTTGAGCTATTTAATTATTACTGTTTTGCAGAGTGACACGAAACAGTTCGCAAATAACCAAACTATCTAAGGAATACAAAAGACAAACAAAATAAATGAATCAAACAAAGGAACCGCAAATTGGCAACTGAATTTGAATACATAAAGAACATGACTTGTAGAATGAAATGCCCATCAAAACATTCAGAAGACCCCGAGTTCAAGTATATGAAAGCAGTTCTGGAACTCGGGATTAAAACTCCAAATTTGCATGAAACTTTCAAATTTTTGTTGACATGTGTTTGTTGTATTCTCCTCTTAAAAACAGGTTCAACCCGCGTGAAAAAATCAACCTTTGAAAAACTACACACACACGCAACAAGCGATCTGGATATGAATTCCCACTATGTGATGGTCGTTGGATACATCAAAGGAGCCGATTTCTACGTATATTTATCAGTCTTATTGTTTCCACCGAGAAAAGCTGGGTCTATGCTACAGGAGGTGTGAAAAGCGTTACCGGCTGCATCCGTGTAGAAATACGCCGAAAATACGACAGCAATTCCGATGAGTCATCAACTGTCAAAACCGTAGGTACCTCTGACCTTGGTGTCATCGATAGGCAGACAGTCTTGGCATGGTAGAGCCGGTGTAATACGAAAAATTTACTCCAGGAAAAAGTTACTCCCAAGTAAAAAATCTTGTTACGAAATTTTTACTCCGAGTACACTTGTTGTACGAGCAAAGAACTCCCCAAGGAACGAAACAATTACTCCCTCCACGAATCTTTTACTCCACAAAATTTGACTCCGAGTCAAAATCTCGTACGATATGTTTCCTCCCGCGATAACATTTCGAGGTGAACGGTTTTTTTTTGCACGAGATACTCATTTACACACGCACACACACACACCCCGACACGCACACACCGACACGCACACACACACATAATGTCGCGCCAGTGGGATGTTGCTTCAGTGGAATAATGATCTAATGGAATTGGCGCGTTAGTGGAATAACATACGCTAAAGGAATTACGCTCTTGTGGAATGTCGCTCTTGTGGAATGTCGCTCAAGTGGAATGCCACACAAACGGAATGTCGAGCTAGTGGAATGATGCGATAGTAAAATTGACCATTGGCAAGTGGAATGTCACTCTTTTGGAAAGTCGCTCTAATGGGATGTCACGCTAACGGAATGACGCGCCAATGGAATGTCGCGTTAATGGGATTTCGCTCTTCTGGAATGTCGCGTTAAGCTTAATGGGATGTACTTTATTCATTTTAAGTCATTCCAAAGCTTTTTAGTGACGTAATGAAAAACGAATTTATCAAAGGGTTGCATAATTATCGAGTACTTCTAGTGAACGATTTCCCAGAATTACCCAATCTTTTTTTTTAGTAACATCGGCTTCTGGGAAAAATTGCAATGGCCGATTGCATGTTATGGTCGTAGACTACTTCTAATTGTAATTCAATCAAGTTTGCGTTTTAATGAAACAGATCATGTGATTGGTCAGAATGCCCCAACTCATTAAAAATTACCGGTCATTAATTACACATTAACATGCTTCCATTTGAAACTTCGAGTTATCCTACATACGTGAGAGAGACACCCGTGAGATAATAATCGTTCAAATCACACGTGTGTATATCATGTAAATGAGGTCATGTCAAGCAAGTCTGGCAGGGACCTGTTTTTCCACTGCTTATGATGCCAATGTCACCGAGACAAACGTCATTATAGAAACACAAATTGCGCTCGCTAATTACCCTCGATGAATCTTTAGAACTAACACGTCACGCCACACTTTCAGAGTGACGTTCTTTTTTGCTTTGACGTAATAGATTGCACGAGGCTTTAGAAGAGATCGAGGTTCCAAAACAAGCAGGACATTTTCAGTAAAATACACGTAAGTGCAGTATGTAGGATAAACAGAATACTACATGGCTTGCTGTGTCGTACCAGATTTACACTCGTTGCTTTTTCAAATAATGAACAGCTCGCTTTCGCTCGCAGTTCAATATTTAAAAATCCAACTCGTGTAAATCTGGTACGACACGGCAAGCCATGTAGTATTCTCTATGTCTTCATCGGGGATTGACGCCCGACAAAAGCTAATTGAAGCCCGACGGAGCGAAGCGACGGAGGGCTTCAATTTGACTTTGGGAGGGCGTCAATCCCCAATGAAGACCGAGAAGTTTCAAATGGAAGCATGTTAATGTTATTGTAATTCAATCTGACGACGATCTCTTTCCTGCTTTCATGCGGTTGTAAACAGACAGAATTGGTTCTGTTCTGTTCACACACTACTTTCAGTCCACCTACCTGCAAGGGTCAAGTCCCAAGAAATATGTCTCTGTATTCCTATCGTATCACTCTGCTCCTGTTTTGTTTTCTTCACACACATTTTCACTTCTTTTTTGACGGGTTTCTGAACAGCAAACTCTAAAACAAATTCTTTTCATCACAAAAGCGATCTTTGGAATTGACTGACGTAGTCCGGAAGATTTCATGCATCAACTTACGTCACGTATTCGACGTCATCACTTCGCATACCTTATGGTCTCGGTATTTCGTTGGCCTTCATATTTCCTACTTGTAAAATGACCCTCAAACCTAGTGCACTACCGTTCTCACGAGATAAGTTCTTCTGTTTTGTTTCGCTTTTTTTTCCAATTGACATCATGTATGACAGATGAAACAGAAAAGCCTGTTGTGAAAATGCACAAATTAGGAGGGAAAAACGAAACAAAACAAAAGTAACTGATCTCATGAGAACGGCAAACAACGACACATGTTCACCGCTCTCACCCCATTGAAGAAGAGGGGTCGTCCTCGAGGGATCAGCTCGTTACTCCCCCGGCTCGTTACTCCCCGTTAGGGTTAGGAATAGTAACAAGCCGGGGGAGTAACGAGCCGGGGGAGTAACGAGATGCTCCCGTCCTCGACCCCTCAATAAACATTTTGTGGCATGCCATTTAAACTGCAGACTTACTACGCCTTTTTCATCCTACACCTCTTTTTTCCGTAGTCGCTACTTCAGTCCATCTGGTGCACGCACGCATGCACTCACGTGTGTGTGTGTGTGTGTGTGTGTGTGTGTGTGTGTGTGTGTGTGTGTGTGTGTGTGTGTGTGTGTGTGTGTGTGTGTGTGTGTGCGTGTGCGCGCGTGTTTGTGCTTTGGTTTTGGTCTTAATCTCTCATACGTAATGGACATGCGACAATGTAAACGTACTGTATTTTGATGTACAGCGCTTTGAGCAGGGTTAATGCATAAATATTATGCCGAGTTTCGGTTCGCCGTACCCTCCTTTCTTATTTCAGGAAGAACTGTCAGTGCATGTTTCTACCATATTATACTGTTATTTGTGATCTAGTTGTTTTGTGTGATGTTACATTGTATGTCTTCCTTTTTATACGTATAAACTTGTTCGTAAAAGTTTGTATTCGAGTCCTTATCGACCTAATTGTCTTTGTCGATTGTGCTTGTGTGTGAGCCTGTATGCTTGGCTAGAATTATTCACTTGCATCACTCCTTGTACCACCGGCGATCTTGACAAATGCTCTCTCCCCCCCCCCCCCCCCCCCCAACCTTTATATTTCCGTGCAATGAAGTGTGTGGGTGTATTTGCTTGTTTGCCTGTGCGTATGTGAGTGTGTATGTGTGTGTGTGTGCGTGTGTGTGAGAGAGAGGGTGTGTGTGTGTATATGTGTGCTTGTGCGTGTTTATTTGTGTGTGTGTGTGTGTGTGTGTGTGTGTGTGTGTGTGTGTGTGTGTGTGTATATATATTTGTATGAGCGCACGCGCTTGTGATTGTGTGTGTGTGTATGTGTGCGTCTGTGCGCGCGCGCGCGCGTGTGTGTGTGTGTGTGTGTGTGTGTGTCTGTGTCTGTGTGTCTGTGTCTGTGTGTTCGTGTGCGTGTGTGTAAGTTTTTTTGAGTGTGTGCGTGCGTGTGTGTGTGTGTGTGTGTGTGTGTCTGTGTCTGTGTCTGTGTCTGTGTGTCTTTCTTTGCTTGTTTAGTTGTTTGACCTGTGGTTTTGTATTTGCTGCAAGGTCGCGTTATCTGCTTTTTTCACGAGATCGGACTTAAGATTAAAAATTGCACACCGACGGAGAGGAAAACATAAAACAATTCGCGTAAGGCGAAAATACAACATTTAGTCAAGCTCAGTCGAACTCACAGAATGAAACTGAACGCACTGCATTTTTTCACAATGACCGTACAAAACGGAGTGAAACTGACGAGCCTGTGCAGCATAGCACGCTTTTCTGTACCTCTCTTCGTTTTAACTTTCTGAGCGTGTTTTTAATCCAAACATATCATATCTATATGTTTTTGGAATCAGGAACCGACAAGGAATAAGACAAAATTGTTTTTAAATCGATTTCGGAAATTTAATTTTGATCATAATTTTTTAATTTTTAATTTTCAGAGCTTGTTGTTAATCCAAATATAACATATTTATATGTTTTTGGAATCAGAAAATGACAAAAAATAAGTTGAAATTGTTTTTGGATCGTTTAATAAACAAATAATTTTAATTACAAGTTTCCGATTTTTAATGACCAAACTCACTCATTAGTTTTTAAGCCACCAAGCTGGAATGCAATACCAAACCCCGGCCTTTGTCGAAGATTGCTTTGCCAAAATTTCAATCAATTTGAATGAAAAATGAGGGTGTGACAGTACCGCCTCAACTTTTACAAAAAGCCGGATATGACGTAATCAAAGGTATTTATCGAAAAAATGAAAAAAAACGTCCGGGGATATCATTCCCAGGAACTATCATGTCAAATTTCATAAAGATCGGTCCAGTAGTTTAGTCTGAATCGCTCTACACACACACACGCACAGACAGACAGACAGACACACACACACACCCTCGTCTCGATTCCCCCTCTATGTTAAAACATTTAGTCAAAACTTGACTAAATGTAAAAATGACTTTAGATGAAACACACAGGTGTATGCGTGTTTAGGTGTAAATAGCCACCTGCACTTGTGGCAGAATGACCGAGGTCTTTTACGTGGTGACACGGGGGTGGGGCATGGATACTAGGCTTATTTAGTACAGGCTTTTTTCAAGCAACCACATTCGTTTCGTGCCATAAAAGGAAGTGCTACATCACAAATGTTGCGTACACGTCATTTCCGGTTGGCGGTGAAACGAAGTTCACACCAAAAACACAAACGACTTTTGTTGATTTGGGCGATTCTACGAATCTACTTTCGTTGACTTTGTAATCATGTTTTGGTTATTTTTGTATGGAAACCTTTAATCTATTGGATATAGGTTACCTGATCGTTATTTTATCTGTTCATATCTTCCTACTTTAAGGTCTGGAGTGGACGCTAAAGTCGATCTTTCACTGCATTTCTGTAACATACATTTGCCTAGGCTGCGCTTGGGAAAATCAAAGATGGCGGCCCGGAGCCGGTTGCCGCTTCACGACTTTAGAGTTCTATTTCTTCCCTAATATAAATAGAATACTTATATTTATAGGGCAGACCTTAATTTGTGAACTGTCTCACTTTGAACAGTTATAAATTGTATGAGTAGAGCTTCGGGTTGCAAATTAATCGCACATAACACACATCGCACATCGCGCTTCTTCTGCGAACAGAACTCCTCTGCTGGCGTCAGTCTAAACCGCATCCTAGCGGGCAAGAGAAAATGAGGTGGCGAAGAGAAAGTGGTGGGCTTTGTTCTTCTCTCTAAATCTTGCTACTTTCTCTGGGTTTGCACACTAGCTAGATTTAGAGACAAGAACAAAGCCCACCACTTTCTCTTCACCACCTCATTTTCTCTTGCCCGCTGGGATGCGCGCGCACAACGAAACTCAACAGTGCGTGTTATAAAGTGTCGCGGTTTATACTGACGCCAGCAGAGAAGTTCTGTTCGCTGACGAACAGATGTTACTTACGTCCACATGCAGCTATCGAAGCACGTTCAGCAAACCAAATTATAAGACATACACGTAAGATATCAGGTGCTCTTCTGTCATCTGCTCTTCATACTTCATTATTTTGCACGTAAAGCAAACCCTAAATATTACATAAACGAAAAGTAACAGCTGTTCCGAAGTTCGTCAGCCATGAAACTAATGGCAACAAGGAAGGGAAGTAAGCCTTGAAGGGTTTACGGGAGTTGTCTGCCCCATTATCGAAAGCTACTTCCGGTTATAACCATTAGAAAACAATAAATTGTGCGTTCTCACGATCATTGAGGTCTGCACTCTGTTAAAAACTTTGTTATTATCATTCTCTTCGAGACTCTCTGTCTAATAAGTTGAGCTAAAATGGGCTACGTTCAGCCTGTGTACATTTCCTTCTGTGATGTGACTATTGGATGACGTCATCGAACCTTCGTTGCCTAAGCTAACTTTGAATGCAAGCTCGCGCCATCTTGTTAGCGTAGGTTCCTAAATGCCTGCACTTGCAGCATGACCGAGATCCTACGTGGTGGCACGGGGGTGGGACGTGGATACCGTCTGTGTGGACCCGTGTCCGTCCCGAGCCGTCTTGGAATCCGCGACTCTAGGATTTCAAGTCCAGACGTACTGTAGAGGAGAGTGTACCGATACATAGGTCAGTGAACGCGTTATGAAAAACTCATGGGTGGCAAATTGAGCATAAGACATAAATACATTGTATTCCAAATGTTTTGATATTTTTTGCATGACAACGAGATCTCTGTTTATGAAGCCATTTGATAGACATTTTTGTGTACTATTTTTCATTTATTTTTCGAAATCATGTTTTTTTGCGTGAGAATTTGTTCGAACAAGACATCATTTCTGTTTAAATCTTTTCAAACTCGTTTTCTCGCATTGAACACCCTGGATTTACCCAAACAAATCCCAAACCAAATTTATATAAGGGTAGTTGTTTGTCTGTGTACTTATAAGACCGTTGGGTCGATATATTTGTGATTGTAATGTATTGTTTTGTCAATAACAAACGTTCAACAACTTACCTTTCTTGTTTTTTGATTATATAATGTTAATCTTACTTGAAATGCCCAACAAAACTTGCCTTGCCTGTGCAGAGAGAGAGAGAGAACAAACGAACGAACGAATGAACGAACGAACGAACGAACGAACTTTATTACTCAAGGATGGAGATTTTAGGCTAAGTCTTACAATCTGTCCCTGAGTTTGATCAGATGAAATAGTGTTTCCAGATGTGAACCAAGACGCATCATGGGCAAATTACTTTACAACCAGATATTTGCAAAGGCAGATCGTTGACAAAAATAGAAAAGAGAAGTGTTTACAGGACTAAGCCTTGAGGAACTTCTGACTTAACATGTCCTTTTGAGGATCGACTGCCATTGAGAAGAACGTATTGCTCTCTATCGGAAACATCGGACGAACAGAAAGTTACGGACGGAGAATGTTCAAGATATATGGATAATTAAAAAAAGTGAGTGCTCTTCCTTCTCACATGGGTCACAGCCCCCGAATGGCTCAAAACAAGGTAGGGCCGGTGTCACGAACTGAAAACTCTGCTGAACAATCCCTCTCAAAAGTGTCAATGCGCATGCGCCAATCTTGGACTAAAAAATGCGACCCTTTGACCGAACGAACCATGGGTTAGGGTAGGGTTAGGATTAGGGTTATGATAAGGGTTAGGGTTAGGGTTAGGTTGTTCACGACCTGATTAATCTCCCCACGTTAACGCATGCGCATTGACCGCATTGAGATGGATTGTTCAGGCAGAGTTTTCAGTTCGTGACACCGGCAGTCCAAACTCTATCGGAGGTTTGATCGATCTCCTCTACACTACCCGTCATAAAAAAGTACACAGATACATTTAGCTGTAGATCTTTGTGATACGGCCAGTTATATTGAAACCAAGTATATTGTCAGAAAGGTAATTCATTCCCATATCGTATGAAATAAAGAGTTTCATTTTTCATAAATTAGTGTTTATGCAGTGGACCGGAGACCTAGGACACCCCCCAAAATCAAATTCGCAAAAGCAAACTTGCAGAAAGTAAAATACACAAAAGATCGAAATAAGCAAGAGTGGAATGGAAGAACAACTCATTTTCTACCCATACAAATGTATTAGGTTCAGCTGTTTTGCCCAGCAGTGTTGTTTTGCCATGTTGAAGAATACTGGTGTCAGCCTCGTCAGAAGCCGCAAAAGGCTTGTTTTGGCGTCATTTTTTGTGGGCTATGCGGTTAAAAATCCTGTAGTTTTGTAATGGCTCCTTCAACTTCAACACAAATGAGTATTACAAGTGGGGATCCATTTTGGTACAAAACCAACAACGCGCGTGGGTAGTATGGACATGTAAACGCAAAAGAACAATTACTGGCACGCTTATTGCTGTGAGTGGCGTGCTAGTTCAGTCTGCTGCGCTAGACTGGGTTTTGATGTTGGAAGACCTGTTTTTTGCAATTGTTCTCTTGCGTTCACATTTCCATACCACCCAAGCGCATTGTTGGTTTTGTACCAAAATTGATCCCCAATTGTAATATTTATTTGTGTTGACGTTTGCAGAATGCTGATTTGTTGCAACCATACTGAAAAAAGTTATTACATTCATTTTAACAAAACTTTTCTGAAAAGTTCCAGTGCGTCCAAAATACTCATCAAAACGCCATGATATGTTACACACTCTTTTGCAATTGTGTTAACAATACTCATGTCAAATTTTAAAGCAATACAACGAGCCATTACAAAACTACAGGATTTTTACCCGTATAGCCCACAAAAAATGACGCCAAGTCAAGCCTTTTACGGCTCCAGTCTTCTTCAAAATGGCAAAACATCACTGCTAGGCACAGCTGAATCAAATAATTTGTATGGGTAGAAAATGAGTTGTTCTTCCATTTGAGATCAAAAACGGGGTCACTCTTGCTTATTTCGAGTTTTTGTGTATTTTAGTGTCTGCAAGTTTGCTTTTGCGAATATGATTTTTGGGGGGTGTCCTAGGTCTCCGGTCCACTGCATAAACACTAATTTATGAAAACTGAAACTCTTTATTTCATACGGTAGGGAAATGAATTACCTTTCTGGCAATATACTTGGTTTCAATATAACTGGCCGCATCACAAAGATCTACAGCTACATATGTGTATCTGTGTACTTTTTTATGACGACTGTTTCTCTTGTTCATGTTGTGCGTCCTCAACAGTAACGCTGAAGTGCCTTTGCCTAATTCGAAAGTCCAAAGTTATGAGACAAATCAGTCAGAAGGATACTTGGTAAAAGTCGGCAGTTTCCCAAATTGACTCTTTCCATCAGCAATGAGCTTCGTACTTATGAACATGAAATTAGGTTAACGACATAAACTCAATTCTAAAATCAAAATTATGCAACACCATTATCCGTTGTCGCTATGAAATTGCGACTTGTGACAAAGTGGCTTGACTCTGAATCTCCAACGTTCACAAACTTCCAGCTTCCCAGAACTCTGAACACTCAATTTGAAAATTACCCGGAAATTAAACCCGCAAAAAAGGAGGAAAAAATGGTCGGCATTATGCGAAGTGCACTGCCGGGACTCTCCGGCTCGTTTGCATTTTGTACGCGGCAGGTTGTCGACTGGAGCATGACCAGCCTGTTGGCCTTTGCTAAAAGGCGCCCCTGGGGTGTTGGTGAACGAAGTGGCGTCGTCTGCAACGGAGGATAGAACTCAGTCACCTTTGCACGTTGAGATAGGTCGTCCTAAGAAGGAAATAAGCCGTGAGTGGCAAAATAATTTGTCTGCAACCCGCTGAGCCTGCTGCTGCTGGGAAAAGAAAGCGGGAAAAAAGGAAAAAGTATGAAAGACGAAAGAGGAAATGACAGGAGAAGTAAAGGAAATGCGATTTTTAAAGTTTCAAGCAGTTAGAGAAATTTTCAGAGACAGAAAAGAGGGCCCCAAAGGGTTTAAAATCGTGATCGTGATTGGCGTTTTTTGACCTTTCTGTGACCGTGATTGCCGAAATTTCCATTTCTGTGATCGTGATGGGACTTTGCCCGTGATCCGTGATGACAAAAAAATCAAGTCTCGTGATCGTGATCGTCATTTGTTTTCGTGATCGTGATGGGCATTATTGCAAAGCATTTTATTTTCAACGTACATTTTTCACAGCTGTATCACTCTATGATCCTCTATTCGTCAAGGTGTTTGTGATCGTGAAAACAAAAATCAAGGTAACTGTGATCGTGAAAGCTAAAATTTCCCTTCCCGTGATCGTGATGATGCCCCCCCTTTGGGGCCCTCAGAAAAGGGGTTTGGGGAGAGGTGTGTGTATAGTAAAGTTTGTCCAAAAATGATTGAGAATTTTTCCTCTGATTTCAAACAAGTTTTATATAATCAAAACATACGAAACTCGCGGCAAATTATACATCAATGTGAAGGTAATGAAATGCTCTATCTCAAAACCATGTTCGATTTGTGAATTATCTCTCTTTTACTGTAACAGACAACAATTTGGTTTCAAAATAAGGGTTCATGGAAACAAATTTGTGATGTTTGACAACTTGAAATAGAGCAATTATAAAATAAAAGGTCACAATTACAGCTACAGCTCCTCCTCATTATAGCATACTTTTTGTGCCGATTTTGTGATAACACGTGCGCATGACTCAAAACAAGAGCAAAGGTGACACAGATTTTCGACGAAAAAGGACTGTGGGTGACTATACTATGCGTTGCGCCCTAACAAAACCAGGAGATTGAGAGGTTCGCCAGTAGATCGAGTATGTTAGCAGGGAGTAAGATCATGATATCAACTAAAATGAACAGGTCAAAACGGGGAAAAAACGTATTTTGTTCCAACAACTTAACGTGAAATCACCTACCTCTCCCTCCTACCCCCTATTCCTGGAATCTTTACACCCTTCTCACTCTTCCTGGTGGTATTGTCATGTAAAAGATGAAAAGACCTATTCACACCACAGTGATCGAGCACCGGTGTAGCACGAGCATATTACTCCCCACGACTGGTTTACTACCGAGTAAACATTTCGTACGAGGTTTTCCCCCTCACGAAACGGGGGGGTGGGGGGGGGTGGGGTGGGAGAGAGAGAGAGAGAGAGAGAGAGAGAGAGAGAGAGAGAGAGGGGAGAGGGGGAAGGGAGGGAGAGCCCAGTGAGAGACCAAAGCTTGAAACAAGTTGTCAATCTGAACAGGAACATACTGACAACAAAGCAAGATAAGAGCAATCAGTACCACCAAGCCTTCGGATTCAGCGAAGGGAGGAAGACTTCAGAGAGGCTGTTCGGTAAGAAACATGGCTCATAACACGAGGAAATAACTCCCACGACAGGTGTACTCCGAGTATAAATTTCATACGAAAATGTTACTCCCCTTACTCAAAACTTCCTTCCCATTGGTCAGTCCTGGGATGATTTAAGAAGGGGTGAAGGGAGGGATAGCGCGACATTCCACTGCAACGACATGTCACCAGCCGAGCGTCATTCCACTAGCGCGTCATTCCAACCTTTCAAATAATAAATGGTTATCGTTATTTAATTAAATATAAAACCGTGAAAACGAATGAGATGAATGGCAACCAGGTAGAAAAAAGACCGCCTTGAGATACCCACAGTTACCCCACATTCCTTCAATTTTCTACAATCAAAGTTAGAATCAAAGTTTAGATGTCAAATTCTGATGTAGCAAAGAAAGGGCTAACTTTGTATCATAAAGCCCAACTGTGCATATTTTGTTGGGGTAAATCCTTAAGAACGGAGCGTCGTTTGAGGGGATATTTGCAGCACTATCAAGGAATGCCTAAAGTCCGGAAACATTCCAAAACTGTTATGGCCATTTCAGCAAAATTGCCGCCGAAAATAAATGCGTCGCGGCGATAGTGAGAGGGGGAAGAAGGCTCACACGCTTTCAAAGTTTAATGGTCCACATGAAAACAGAAAATGAACAACACGGGGAGGCAAACGAGAGAGGTGGGAGGGCTAGGGAGGGAGAGCCCAGTGAGAGACCAAAGCTTGAAACAAGTTGTCAATCTGAACAGGAACATACTGACAACAAAGCAAGATAAGATCAATCAGTACCACCAGCCTTCTGGTTAAACACTCGGATTCAGCGAAGGGAGGAAGACTTCAGCGAGGCTGTTCGGTAAGAAACATGGCTTGGGATCAATAGCTTCCATAGATTTTTCTAAAGCACATTTCACATGACCCAAATTGCTAAGAACTTCATCTTGCGGGCACTTTGAACTGCGCTGAGTAGAAACTGCAGCTCATGCCAGAAATATGTCTATGTTGGGGTCGCACCTGGGTTTTTTTTTTCTTTTTTTTTTGCCACAGGTGTTTGTATACTTTTTGTTGTGCGGAACGAATAATGATTTTTTACGGATTTTTGGGAGGATTTGACGAAAGCTATAAATTCATTTTTCGTGATGTGATTGCCCACGAAATGAGCATGAAAAACCCGCGCAATTTTCTGAGACACGCAATATATTCTGAAATGAAAGTGTGTGCAAGGAGATGTGCACAGGCAGCAGGTGACAGCAAGTTAGAGTGTTCCGTTGTTGCTTGGTTGTGTCCTTTACTCACGCGGGCAACATCGCGGCTCTGTCGCTGTTTGTTGATGCCAATCATCCGATCGATTACTTATCCTCCTGTTAGCCCATCCACACTACCTTCTCACTCTCTCTCTCTCTCTCTCTCTCTCTCTCTCTCTCTCTCTCTCTCTCTCTCTCTCGCTCTCTCTCTCTCTCGCTCTCTCTCTCTCTCGCACTCTCTCTCTCTCTCCACCTCTCTCTCCCCATCTCTTCCATTGTGTTTGATGGTCGTACTCAGTCCTTCTCGAGACTCTGATCTATGGAAAATAAGTCTTTGACACTATAAAACAAGTCGCGTAAGGCGAAATTACAACATTTAGTCAATATGTCGAACTCACAGAATGAAACTGAACGCACTGCATTTTTTCATCAAGACATAACAGCTTCGTCAATTCCCGCGGCAAGAAAATCGCTCAGTTTGTCCATGCTACACGAAGTGAAATTGACAATCCAGAATAGCGCAATAGTGTATTGTGGTAAGCAAGAAAGCACGCTTTTCTATATTCTTTTTAACTTTCTGAGCTTGTTTTGAATACAACATATTATATCTATATGTTTTTGGAATCTGAAAATGATGAAGAGTGAGATGAAATCATTGTTGGATCGATTTCTTAAATTTAAATCGTAGTACTAATGAACCTATTATCGTTAATTGAGATCACATTTTAAAAGTAAACATAACATATGTATATATTTTTAGATACAATATGTGATGAAGAATACGATTCAATTAATTTTAAATCTGTTTGCGAACATTTGATTTAATGACAACTTTAATGAGCAAACTCACAAATTATTTTTTAAGCCTCCACGCTGAAATGCAATACCAAGTCCGGCCTTCGTCTAACATTACTTAACCAATATTTCAACAAAATTGGTTGGAAAATGAGAGCGTGACAGTGCTGCCTCAACTTTAACAAAAAGCCGGATATGACGTCATCAAAGACATTTATAAAAAAAATGAAAAAAACCGTCTGGGGATATCATACCCAGGAACTCTCATGTAATGTTTCATGAAGATCGGTTCAGTAGTTTTCTCTGAATCGCTCTACACACACACACACACACACACACACGTACCTAAAGTGTGGATGGTTACCTAAGAGGCGGCACTGGGTGTAGTGCCTTTCTAGTGCACTTGCACTACAACAGCACTGGGTGCAGTACTCGCTCCGGCATCGAAGAATTTTGCACTAAAAAATGCACAAAATTTGACCTATTTCGTCGCCTATAGAGGACGGAAAGAATGTCATTTTGAACATTGTTATGACATTCTTTCCGTCAAAAAAGTCAATTTAACGGTGTTAAATGAAGCGACCATCCACACAATTAGGTTGCCATCCAGAGTTTAGGTTGCCATCCACGTGTGGATGGTTGCCTTATGGTGATTTAGGCAACCAAACCTGTGGAAACGGGGGTACACACACACACACACACACACACACACACACACACACACACACACACACACACACACACACACACAATATTATAAACATAACGTTTACATTAAAAAAAAACCATCACTTGAAAACAATCCATATAACAGTTTAATCACATTTTTTGCCACGTCTGGCAGAAGTTCGTGTAGTTTCTTGAACTCTTCATCAACGCCTTTACACTGGTTAGAGGTGCCTCCTTTATCACTTTAAATTTCTGGACAATTTATTTTGTTTGCCTCAAAAACGATTTCAATTTTGTTGTTAGTTTTCCCAATAATTGTTTTACCTTCCTTTTGAAGAATTGATGGGACCACTTTAAAATATTTCCGTACGTACGATCTTTTCCCTGTCTGTGAGTTTAGTGTGAGAACCCGTATTGTAAGTTCGTTGTCACCATGGGCATTAACAGCGTGGTTAATGACATTCACAAAGAGCTCATGATCGGAGTGACAGTAGTTGCATGTGAAATCCATGTTTAACTGTAACAAAGACAGAACAAGCCTGTTACTTGACTAACATGCAAACCTCTCACCTCTGTCACGTAAAACTATCATATTTGGTTTCAGATTAACAACAAAATGCATGAAAATGGAGGTTAGAGAAAATTGTCAATGCCTGGTGAGACTGGGGCCGGTAACAGTCTGAAAATAGAAAAGTCTGGGGCAAGTAACACTGAGCACATGGGTACCCTTTTATTTTGTTCTTGTAGTTCTTCACAATAGATCTAGTCATTATGCCATTTTCCCATACATGAAGTTAAAGAGAGTGTGCAAAATCAATTTTAGTGGATATCGATCCAATGGACTGCGTTTCTGTAGTGTGTTTAGCACTTTTCTCTCTAACGTAGTCATATTTTCGCTGAAATCAAATTTTCTTGAGTACAGGCCTAAATTGCAAAAACAAAACGCCGCTTAGTGCAGAAAACATTCACAATCTGATTCTTTTCTGTACTAACATTATAGCCAGCATTCCTTCACATCGCTTTTGCCTTCTGGGTACAAAGTCGGGCGTAACAACCGTCTGGGTACGTTTCTTCGGCGTAACGTGTCTCTACCGTGACACCTGTCTCGGTTCAGTCGTCGTTGTCGGTCCCGTCTTCCCCGCAACGTCTATACTGACCGAGTAGACAACACGTGGTGAACTGGGGAACCTTTCTACGGCCGAGCTGCACTGCACAGTGAAGAAGGGGCAGCAGGGCTACTTCAGCGTCCCATGCTCGAGTCATTGAAACACTGACAATGAGTTGAGTGCAAACATGTGGTAAACCCTCTCATCTATTGACTATTGTCTATTAGTACTTTTCCCGTGTGATGTACTTGTAGCCAAGGCAACGTGAAGATACCTGAGGAGCGAAATTGCATTGCAGGTAGGTACTTCCATCTTTGCACGGTCAGCGTGCTACTTTAATTTTCAACAGTTGCTGATTCTTAGTCAGAGTCAGATTTTGTCAGACGTCATCGATATTCTTTGTTTCTGGTTACGAGAAGGGAGGAGGCGAGTTTGCATATAAACAGGCACTTTGAACTGTTTACTTTTGTTGGATTGATCTCTGTTTTGTATGACTGCGAGAGTGGATTGTGGTGTGGTTAGTCGATTAGTAGTAATTGACCGTTCATCTTCATAGTCATTCACTTGACCATGAAACGTGACAGACCGATCTTCTTAAAGATGCCTGCTGTTTGTCTGCTTTGAAGGTAGGGAGATTGTACACACACACACACACACACACACACACACACACACACACGCACACGCACATACACGCCGCCCACACGAGAACGCACGCACAAACACATACACACACACTCAAACACGTACACACACACACACACACTCACTCACTCACTCACACACACTCACACACACACACACACACACACACACACACACACTGACACTATTTTCAACTTGATATGCCTTTCCCCTTCCCAGCGCATCCCTACCCCGACCTCTCGTCTCTCTCTCTACCGTACCGTGCTGAAAATGATGAGAACTTTATCTGAAACCTCATCTTCAGCGCTTGAGATAACCTGTAGAAGCCAGCAAGGATGATTATGTCAAAAACATGACATGAGGAATTGCGGCTTTCCGTTCGCAGACAACTTTATGCAAACATCAAACCGGAGTTGCCTTCATAATAGCTGTTGAGAACTACGCGTGCATGCCTCAGAGTCAAAATTTCGAGTTGGAAAATCCTGAGAACTACAAATAGTCAAACCTGCTATAGCGACCACCTTATTCTCGAAAATAGCAACCTGCCCACAACGACCACCCCCAAAAAGGTAGTTTTTTTACCCCATGTAAATCCACCTTTCTGTAGGACCACTTTTCCATGACGGACACTTTCTGTCGGTTCCTTGGTTGATCGTTAAATACAGGTTCGACTCTAATTACAGTCATGAGTGCTGTGTTATTTCTTTTTACATTCATTCAAGTAATGACTGAATGTTTTAACATGAGCGGAGAGCGAGGTTTATCTCCCGATGTATACGTGTGTGTGTGTGTGTGTTTGAAAAGCATTTATGAAAAACTACTGAACGGATTGTGATGAAACTTGGTACATACATTTTTAAGAGCATTTGCTTGAAATACGTTTCGCTGATTTTGGATAGGGCTATTTGATGACGTCATATTTGACCGTTTGCAAAAGTTGAAGCGGCACTCTCACGGCTACAGTTTTTAATCATTTTGTTTGAAAATTTCGTTACATGATACTTGACTTGGTCCCACTAAATTTCAGCTTGGTACCTTACAAATTCTCTGAGAGAAAAATTATTAAAATTTAGGTTAAGTAATCATAAGTTACCTATTCACCAGGAACGTTTTTTGAACATCCCGAGGGATGAAAGAGTATGTAAGCTGTGCGGAAGTGGTGAGATAGGAGATGAATTTCACTTTTGTTTAATTGTCAATATGAGAGTGCGTGTGACTTAATTTTGTATTTTTGTTTGCTTAAACGCCCTATGGGCCTAAAGCCGAAAAAATAAAACCTTGAACTTGACCTTGCTAATGAAAAATTCAGTCAAAATTAGCCGATTATGTCGATTTCTTAATAGTCGATATTTGAATCACAAAGGTTTACACCATTGTATTCTGTATTGGCTTCTGTATTCGAAAATATATAGTTTTGTTGTGTTTGATCGAAAAATGGGCTCAAATGAAGACTGAAAACCGATAAATAGCGACTTTCTTTATTGTTGGAAGAATACACACAAAATGATAATTTCTCTGTTCCTTATCATTTGCTGATTCAAAAAAATATATAGTTTATGGTGTTTGGCGATGAAAATTTGCTTAAAATGCAGAAACTCCTTGGAAAAAAAACAATGCTTCCAGCCTGTATTGACTGTACTCTCTGTTCGGCCGATCAAGATAAGCGAACGTCATATCAAGTCTGGAACACGCAAATGACGTCATATTGAAAGGTGAGAGATTATGACATCACCTTGCGACTTTCTTTCCCCCAAACACAGCAAAGATTTTGCATCAAGGCAGGTTTCACGGTAACAATCAAAATCAAAGTCATAAACTTTTGAAGAAAAAAATCAAACAAATTGAGCAGAAAGAATCTAGCTTACTGCTGTGCTGATTTCGACAAAATCAATGCATTTACATGCCGAAGTCATTCCTGCTTTTATTCATATCATTCTAGATTATCCTAATGCACAACAATACGAAAACGAGCTCAGCGAAATGAGTAACACTGCCTCACTTACACCATAGACCAAATAGCCTACTAACAATGCTGCAGAAGCGAAGGTCGTCTACGACTGGAGATTTTGAAGTCGAACAGCGGCATTTCTTCACTCTCAGCGGTTGTCTTGCTCAGAAAAGTGAAAAGCTTAACTTGAAATCGAACGGAAGTCACCATTCTACCTTTTCGTTCGGGCGTTGTTTTTATAAAATCTCAGAAAATGTAATTTTGACTTAGGTGATTTCGTCCGCCATTGTGATTCAGTTTTTCAATAATTTGTCTTCCTCCTTGGCAGAAGAGTCAAAGGTTCGGCCCGATCTTCAAGGTTTCCAAGACATGACTTGCACACCTTTTCCAACCCCGAACCTAGTTCGCCCACAGGCGGAAGGTATCGTCCACTGGACTACTACTATCACAGAAAGACTACAAGGTATGTCACTCACCTTCGAGTCTTCTGTGTTCTTGGAGTCGCTTCTTGGGGAAAAATATTGTTCAAGACGGTTTGCCTCTTCCTACAGTCTTGTGTAAGGTCAAATAAATACAGTTGAATGATTGTTTGAACTATTATGTGCCTTTAGTTTTCAGCTTCCGTCCGCTGCAGGTTGTTTTTAACCATCATTTGGACGAATCTTCGTTTGCGAGCCGCTAATCCACTTGGGGACAAATCATGTATCCGCACCGAATATGCATACCAGCGCTCATTGGTCTAAAACATATGTAAATATTGTGCAGCAAAGGGAAGCTACCCACGGGAGTTTTCACTTTCGGTATTAGTGAAGAACCGTTTGCCACTTCATTCAAAATGAGGAAAACGTTATTTTTTTGGTAAGTAGGTACTGAATTTATGAATGAACAAGAAACGAGCGAAAAACTAAATTGTTTCGTTTTATAAAATTAGCTGAAAGTAAACATTATTTTTTTCAAAATTATATGTAGATATAGTGTGTTGATGCATGTATTTTTTTTTAATGTTACCGCTGTTACTGTTGTTAGTGTTATTCCAATATTCGAACGTACGTGTTTGTTTTTTGGTTTTGGTTTTGTTTTTTGATTAGGGTGTGAAGGGTATTTGTGAAGGTAATTCCTTGGTACACTTTTAATGTTTCAGAAGCACCTTCTTAGCATTGTTCATTTTGATTTGAAAAAAGCTTTGCAGATCTCTCTCTCTCTCTCTCTTCCTTCATCACGCACTATCTCTCTCTCCTCCAACCTCTCTCTAAGTCTCACTGTTGCTTCCGGATACAGTCTTTAGCAAGAACAAACACAATATTTAAAGATTTAACGTTTTTGTTATTGATTCAGTCTCTAAAAAAAATATTCCCCCCAAGAGCTGCTTGGATAACGTTGGCCTCTGCCATATCGTTGCCACTCTTCGTTGCGGCACGAACGGAACCGATGCAGACGATTTCAGTCGACCAATGAAAATAATCATCGAATATCCTGTTATTAACCAATGAGCGATGGTATGCATATTCGGTGCGGATACATGATTTGTCCCCAAGTGGATTAGCGCCTCGCAAACGAAGATTCATCCAAATGATGGTTAAAAACAACCTGCAGCGGACGGAAGCTGAAAACTAAAGGCACATAATAGTTCAAACAATCATTCAACTGTATTTATTTGACCTTACACAGACTGTAGGAAGAGGCAAACCGTCTTGAACAATCTTTTCCCCAGGAAGCGACTCCAAGAACACAGAAGACTCGAAGGTGAGTGACATACCTTGTAGTCTTTCTGTGATAGTAGTAGTCCAGTGGACGATACCTTCCGCCTGTGGTTCGCCAAACACCCCAAACCTAGTTCGAAAACTCAGGTTCGTCTGGTTAAGAACCAAGACAAGTTCGCCGAACATCGCCGAACCCAACGAACCTAGTTCGCGAACCAAAGGTTCGTCTGGTCATAGATATCTGGTCTGGTTAAGAACAGGCTTAAAGGCACAGTAAGCCTCCCGTAAACCATTACAGAGCTCCCCGAGCGTCTAAATACAGTACAAGCATACTTCCATTTGAACGCTCACCGAACGGGAACATCCTGGCTGCTTTTTGTCGAGCGTGAGACATTTTCAAAGAATTTATTTTCGTAGACTTGTTCCGTTAACAACAACGGCGCCTCGTTTTTGCGCTAGACCTAACTTTTAAAATCTAAATAATAAATTTACAGCTTGTTACACAAACATTCTTTAATCATAAAAGAATTCGTTTTTCATCAAGACAAGATCAGAACAATTCGAAGTTGTGAAAGTTTAAAAAAAGAAAAGCCCGGAAGCAGGGTCACGCAAGGGTCGTAGCAGACGACGGCCGGTTTATCAGTGCAAATCGCCGTTCCTCTCAACAGTCAAAAGCCATCGCTAGAGTTCTTGTGAACCACAGCCGTTGTTTCGTGCATAAAAAAAACGTGCTATTGTAGATAAGCTCACGTCGAGTTGCATTCAAATGACTAACTATGACGACTGCATTGTGAAAAGGGAAAACTGGATCACACGGGTTCACGATGGCTCAGGGGTAAGATAAACCACGCAAAAATAAATTCTTTGAAAATTGTTCGCTCTTTACGGAGGGCACCTAGGATGTTCTCAATTGGTGAGTGTTTAAATGAAATGGTGTTTGTACTGTGTGTAAAAGCCTGACCGTATCTGTGATGGTTTACGGGAGGCTTACTCTGCCTTTAAGCGTTTGTTTTTTACATTTAGTCAAGTTTTGACTAAATGTTTTAACATAGAGGGGGAATCGAGACGAGGGTCGTGGTGTATGTGTGTGGGTGTGTCAGTGTCTGTGTGTGTGTGTGTGTGTGTGTGTGTGTGTGTGTGTCTGTCTGTCTGTGCGTGTGTGTGTGTAGAGCAATTCAGACTAAACTACTGGACCGATCTTTATGAAATTTTACATGAGAATTCCTGTAAAGGATATCCCCAGACGGTTTTTTTCATTTTTTCGATACATGTCTTTTATGACGTCATATCCGGCTTTTTGTAAAAGTTGAGGCAGCACTGTCACACCCTCATTTTTCAATCAAATTGATTGAAATTTTGGCCAAGCAATCTTCGACGAAGGCCGGACTTCGGGATTGCATTTCAGCTTGGTGGCTTAAAAATTAATTAATGACTTTGGTCATTAAAAATCTGAAAATTGTAAAAAAAAAAATTTCTTATAAAACGATCCAAATTTACGTTCATCTTATTCTTCATCGTTTCCTGATTCCAAAAACATATAAATATGTTATATTTGGATTCAAAACAAGCTCTGAAAATTAAAAATATAAAAATTATGATCAAAATTAAATTTTCGAAATCAATTTAAAAACACTTTCATCTTATTCCTTGTCGGTTCCTGATTCCAAAAACATATAGATATGATATGTTTGGATGAAAAACACGCTCAGAAAGTTAAAACGAAGAGAGGTACAGAAAAGCGTGCTATCCTTCTCAGCGCAACTACTACCCCGCTCTTCTTGTCAATTTCACTGCCTTTGCCACGAGCGGTGGACTGACATGATGCTACGAGTATACGGTCTTGCTGAAAAATTGCAGTGCGTTCAGTTTCATTCTGTGAGTTCGACAGCTTGACTAAATGTTGTATTTTCGCCTTACGCGACTTGTTCTTTCTTTCTAGTAATGAGATGGGATTGCCGATTGGGTAGGGTGGGGGTGGGCCTCGTTGCTCGGTGGTTGTTTGTGATACGCTGTTGTGATAGTTAAGCTGTTCGTAAACAGCAGTGAAAAATATGAAGCATACAGAAACGTGTTCTATGCTAATTGCTAGACAAACAAAGACACCCACAAACACACTCATACAGACACACACAGTCACACACACACACACACACACACGAGCGAGCGAGCCCGCCTTGAAAAGAAGCATAGAAGTAATGTACCACTAAATATGAAAACACTCAGCAGAGCAGGTTGTTCTGCACAAGCTAGTGCTGGCCTGTTTGCGAGAAAGTAACACTGACATAAATAAAAAGATACAGGGCAGACCACATTCCGCAGTATCGTCTTGCACACTGTCGACAGACGGCTCTGGGTTTGAGAAGAAAGGAGCACTGACACAGACATGGAGGAGTCGCACAACATTTTAGCAGACAAAGGGACGGAGGCATGATTTACACGTGTACAACAACGACGCCTCTCCATTTATGTTTAAAGCTGTGGTCTATTTATGACTTTCCGGGGCTACGAGGTTGAAAAATAGGGACAAAATCATGTACAGATTTCTGTACAGCAAACACTACCCGAAACCCCACCTATACGGCGTGTATGACCTTGAGAGCTTCAGTCAACGCTTGAATTTTGCAGTGGTAACATCCGGTTTGCTCTCGCAGAGCTGAGCATATTGGTCAAGAAGGATCGAGCAGAAAAAATAAACGACTTGGCAGGGATTCGAACTCAAGGCCTCGGGGCCTCGAAATGTCGGGGCCGATGTCTTCACCGCTAGGCCACTTCACCAGTGTTGTCAAAGATAAACAATTGATAATTTTATATCATTCTACGCTTGAATTACCATTCATGCGTTGCAAAAACGTAAAAATTGACATTAAAATTTGCCTTTATTTGCAAACATGTTTTACGGAATCGCAGCACATGTTTACACCGTCATGCTACACGACATTCGCGCCATGCAAATAGCTGCGATATCTCTATTTACAACATGCAAGAAAATGACAAGAACAGTAATTCAATCTCTCCAAAGCTCTGTGCAGTTGAAACCAGACATCTAAGAAATAGTTATACATGTATTCACTTCTGAACAATGGGCGGATAGAGATATAAATCATGCTGCTTCAAGAATAACATAACATGAATTCATGTCAATGTTTTTCCTTCTTTTTCTCAATTGGCGTAGCCTAGTGGTTAGGACATGAGACACGAAGTCCCGAGGTCGAGAGTTCGAATCTTCGCCGGGGCGTTTATTTTTTCCCCTTGATCTCTCTTGAAGATAAAATATTATCAGTCTTGAGAGAGCAAACCGGATGTTATCCCTGCAAAATTCAAGCGTTGACTGCAGCTCTTAAGGTCATACACACCGTATAGGTGGGGTTTCGGGTAGCGTTTGCTGTACAGAATTCTGAACATGATTGTATCCCTATTTTTCAACCTCGTAGCCCCGGAAAGTCATAAATAGACCACTGCTTTAAAGATGTGTGGACAATATACATTTTCCCGCAGAAATAATTCGTAGGAGCCCCTGTACCGCAGACAGGTTTTTCACAACATTCGGAGCGTGTCGAGTTCCACGCTTCGGATTGGCTCTGTCCTGCGATCAGGACGATCAACTGACTGTGAAGTGTATGCAGTGCGGCGTGAGCTTGATATGATATAATTTTCTTTCGAAAATATAATCATCGGAGCCACGAATCGCCACGGATGGCTTGCAGATCACTGAATGGAAGTGTTCGCTGAGCATGTGCGTTTTCCCTAAACTCACGTGACCTGAAGCCAAACCCACGCAGTGACCTTGATCAAAACACGTTGTTATTCGTGCCAGCGATCCTTTCAACAACATATATTCTGAACCTCGATGAACTCATGAACGCTGATTTGCGAGAAGAAAAAACAAGTCGCGTAAGGTGAAATTACTACATTTAGTCAAGCTGTGGAACTCACAGAATGAAACTGAACGTAGTCCGCCGCTAGTGCACAAGGCAGTGAAAGTGACGAGCCTGTTTGGCGCGGTAGCGGTTGCGCTGTGCTTCATAGCACGCATTACTGTACCTCTCTTCGTTTTAACTTTCTGAGCGTGTTTTTTAATCCAAACATATCATATCTATATGTTTTTGGAATCAGGAACCGACAAGAAATAAGATGAAAGTGTTTTTAAATTGATTTCGAAAATTTAATTTTGATCATAATTTTTATATTTTTAATTTTTAGAGCTTGTTTTTAATCCAAATATAACATATTTATATGTTTTTGGAATCAGGAAATGATGAAGAATAAGATGAACGTAAATTTGGATCGTTTTATAAAAAAAAATATTTTTTTTACAATTTTCAGATTTTTAATGACCAAAGTCATTATTAATTTTTAAGCCACCAAGCTGAAATGCAATACCGAAGTCCGGCCTTCGTCGAAGATTGCTTGGCCAAAATTTCAATCAATTTGATTGAAAAATGAGGGTGTGACTGCCGCCTCAACTTTTACAAAAAGCCGGATATGACGTCATTAAAGACATTTATCGAAAAAAAGAAAAAACGTCCGGGGATATCATTCCCAGGAACTCTCATGTAAAATTTCATAAAGATCGGTCCAGTAGTTTAGTCTGAATCGCTCTACACACACACACGCACAGACAGACAGACAGACAGACAGACAGACAGACACACACACACACACACACACACACACACACACACACACACACACACACACACACACACACCACGACCCTCGTCTCGATTCCCCCTCTATGTTAAAACATTTAGTCAAATCTTGACTAAATGTAAAAGGGTTCTTATTGTGCGCGCGCTGCATGGCATCAAAGATCTTAGCATACAAGATCTTTGATGGCATACATTTCAGAGTTGGTTGTTCGTCCCGATCGCGGAAGTAAATCCCGTCGGAGGCGTGGAGCGTGCTCCGGATGTTGTATTAAAAAAAAAACTGTCTGCGGTACAGGGGCTCCTACTCCTCCAGACCGCTGCTAATCCTGACAGAGTTATTTTCGAAAATCTATTGGGGATCCACGGTTAGGAGGGGCGCCGGTAGGGGTCTCGTCAACTTGGATATGTAACTATGTGTGAATGTCTCTCTGCGTATTGCAATGCATTTCTTCAACTTGAAACTGCTGAACAGATGTTCATGAAGATTTTGATGAAGCGGCGCACTCATTGGCTCACGTAAGTGTAGCTTATGCGATCGTAACTTTGTCTGTCTGTGCGTTTGTGCGTGTGTTTGTGCGTGTGTATGTCTGTGGTAGAAACTTTAACATTTCGTCATTTAAAGACGTCACATTATCATGGCGTAGGTTAGACGTCACGCGAAGGAATTACTGAAAGTCTCGGTCATTGTTATTTTGAGCAGGCCGAGACTAGTTGGAAGGCAAGAGTTATCTTTTCATGTCTTGGCGTCTCAAATCTTATTAGTCAGAAAGCGCATGCACGTAGTCTCGACCAGCGCGTGGTGTGCTTCTTTCTGAGTACTTTACGTCACAAATTGTACTTTACGTACTTGATGACGTAAGTTATTTGTATGTGTTCTATTTCGTTGACTGAGCACGGCCGGGACCAGTTGGCGTGAGCGCTGGGATTTCGAGTTTCATTCGACATGTCAATGCATAGAGAATACTACATGGCTTGCTGTGTCGTACCAGATTTACACGAGTTGTTTTTTAAAATATTGAACTGCGAGCGAAAGCGAGCTGTTCACTATTTGAAAAAGCAACGAGTGTAAATCTGGTACGACACAGCAAGCCATGTAGTATTCTGTTTATCCTACATACTGTACTTACGTGTATTTTACTGAAAATGTCCTGCATTCGAGGCAGCTAAATTGAAGACGCTTGTTTTGGAACCTCGATCTCTTCCAAAGCCTCGTGCAATCTATTACGTCAAAGCAAAGAAACGTCACTCTGAAAGTGTGGCGTGACGTGTTAGTTCTAAAGATTCATCGAGGGTAATTAGCTAGCGCAATGTTTTGTCTTCTATAATGACGTTTGTCTCGGTGACTTTGGCATCATAAGCAGTGGAAAAACATGTCCCTGCCAGACTTGCTTGACATGACCTCATTTACATGATATACACACGTGTGATTTGAACGATTATTATCTCACGGGTGTCTCTCTCACGTATGTAGGATAAATCGCAGTATGAAATAATACAGGTAGGAGGTTAGTCGATATCGACCAAAGTCGATAAGTGCATTCTTCACTATGGTATTGAGTCTGATTTCGTCGTCCATCTTGAATCAAAAAGCACTCTTCTTACACACAAAAAAACCTTCGTTGCGAGCTACGGCGAAGCTTCACATGTCAAAACTTAAGAAGCGATGTTGGGGTCAAAGTACCACGCCGTAGCTGCGGGTTTTTGGTATTAAGACTTTGCGAAGCTTCGTGTAGTCGACTACGGGCTCAATTAAGGACAGGCTTAATAGGCTAGATATAGATCTAGTGTCTCGCTTTCTTGCACAGTGTCACCTATGCTTACTGTGTGTGTGTGTGTGTGTGTGTGTGTGTGTGTGTGTGTGTGTGTGTGTGTGTGTGTGTGTGTGTGTGTGTGTGTGTGTGTGTGTGTGTGTGTATGTGTGACGGAGTGATTGAGTTTGTGTTACTGTTTGTCGATTTCTTACGTGAGCCTTGAAGGCTTCGCCTCTTGTTTTCATTTGCTTTGATGTTGTTTTAACTAAACTGAGCAAAATAATTATTGCACCCATTTTCGTAAAACATTAACTCCCGTGTCATTTTATTCAAACTGTATATGCCATGAAAGGCCCTAGCCCTTCACTTGGCTACCTGGCACACTTTTGAATCAAAGATTCCTGTTAGAAGTGTCACGTGACCGCCGCCGAAGTAAGGGTACCCCCAAAATCGACCTGACAATAACGTCAGGTACCAATTAAAAAATCGACAAAAATTCAGAATAGGTGCAGCTTGGCAATGTTTACAAACGAGAAGAAAGAAAAATCATTTCTCTGTCCAGAACAGATTGTTTTGTTTTGCTATCTTGCATATCTCTTGTGTTATGTCATTTCTACTGATGCAGGTGTGGAACGCAAGAGCAGTAGAAAACGAGAGGATTTTGCGTCCATTTTGAGGGGTACCATGACAAAAAGCGCTGTATTTAAGAAATACCCGAATGGATTGATTCGAAACTTTCAGGATCTGAGGTCTACATACGAGACTTACCCTGAGGGAAATTGTGGATCACTTCAGGTTTCCGGGAAATGTTTTTAAACTTGTCACAGGTTTGTGAATGTAAATCCCAAAAATTCATGACTTTGTATGCATACAGACAAATGTGTCGCTCAAGGGATATAGGCCTTGTAGGCTGATGGCTCGAATATCATTACGTGCATGTGTCGACAAGGCGTTATAATATGAATTATGTCTCTCCAACGCACTGTATAGACATTGGGAAAATGCATATAGCCATCGACGAGAATGTAAAACACGTACAGACAGATAGACAGACAGATCGACAGAATAAAAACCTGAATCTTTGTGACTGTGTGTATGTACGCAATGAGTATGTACGCATGTTGGTCATTAGAGACCAGCATGATCTCATGAACAGAATTTAAAGGAGAAAAACACATAACTAGCTAGCTGCTCGACAACTCGCATTGCACTATCAACGCGTATAACAACTAGGTCACTGACATTCTGAAGACAGACAAGGGAAGGAAGAGACATCAAGGGGAAGATTGGAAAGGAGGAGGAAAAAGATGAGATAAAAACTCATTAGTCGTTCATGTTACCAATAGTATTTATCGTTGACGTGAATAAGCAGTAACACCAATTAAATAAGAGACGACAACAACAACAAAAATAGTAAAAACTACCAAAGTGATAAGATAACTAATCCATTGTCTTTCCACATAAATTTGTCAGAACCTACCCTGACTTAATCTCCAGCCCCTGATTCTTCCCCTCTCCCATTCCCGTCCTACTCTCCTCCTTCTCCTGCCTCCACCACATTCAAACTGTGCTATAAATGTACACTCTGCCGAGTCCGGCACCGAAGGTAAAAGACGGCATCGTACAGGCACGGCAAGACAACGTGTGTCTCGGAGGCATGCGTGCAGTTTCTCTCCGTGGCCTGTCAATGTAGCGCACTTGCGGCTCTGGGGTACATCTCTTTGTGGTTTGCGCTGGCAAAGCTGTCTTCCGCTGACCTGTAGTGCAAGAAATTGAGAGAGCTGGACACTTAATCTTCAGTGTTACTTGGCCTCAGTAACTGTCTTCAAGTCTCATTGATTGACTGACTGATTGATTGGCTAATCTCCTTTTCGCTCTTGTTATTTTACTCTCTACCTGCGTGGCGGTGTTGGTTAGCGGACAGGGTAAGTTTAAAAAAAATTCTTTCTTATTTTTTGTCGGACTGTCGCGTCTGTATGATGTCTGTCTGTTTTTGTTGTTGTCTTGCTACCTTACTTTTTTTTTATAGCCGTCTTTATGTAAATAAAGTGGCTATATAGATTTCACTCTGTCTGTTTGTTTGGTTGGATGTTTGTCCCACTAGAGTTTAGACTTGTACAGTCTCTGGCACTCTGGGGTCAATTGAGCTCAAATTTGGTGAGTAGCTTGGAATTGTAGTCAAACTGGACATATTACCTTTACGCGTTTTACCCACCTAGCCAGGGGAAAAAGAAGCCAAAAGGCGGCTCAATTAAAGGTTTCACATGAGGATGCGCGTCTCGACCTAACACTTGACGTCGAAGAAATGTGCTAGTATAGTGAGACCTGGGACCTTTATACACGAAACATGGAAGCTTTTACAAAGCATGAGTGTGTACACTAGTCAGATAACATTTAAACAAAAAAGTGTTTCAGTTGTTGTTAAAGACGTTTTCAATTTAAAGTGAACGGTCTGGGGGTTGACACATCTTAAATAATAGGACACGAACGTGACGAATAACGGGGATTTCCGATGGGCCTCAAATCATGTCTTGCTCGAACAATACTCATGCAAAACTCATCATTTTTAAAACAAAATTTGACAAATGGTATATATAACAATGTCTATCATATGGTTTTAGAAACAAAGATCTCGTTTTAATGCAAAAAAATACAAATTTTGTTGGAATATTATTCATGTATGTCATATGTTAAACTGAATCTGCAACATGTGAGGTTTTTTTTATAACGCGTTCAATGACCAATGTTTCGGTGACGTAGTAGGTGGCCAAGGCTGGAAACTACCTGTAGATTACTTGCACCTGTCAATCCGTTCTGGATAGTGATTGGATTTTCTGCAACCTTTCTCTCTCTATCCCTCTCTCTCTCCCTCTCTCTGTCTGTCTGTCTGTCTCTCCCTCTCTCTCTGCCTCTCTCTCTCTTTTTTCTTGTGCAGTAGAATTTTCTCTCTCTCTCCTCTCTCTCTCTCCCTCTCTGTCTGTCTGTCTCTCTCTTTCTTGTACTCCAGTAAACCCGAGCATTTCTGTGTCTCTCTCTTTTTTTCCCTTTTTTTTCCATTCTGTTATCTGGGTACAAGCGGATTTTCTTCTACCGTTGATTATTTATTTTATCTTCGCCTCTCTGTCGGTGACTACTCCCCTCTCTCTCTCTCTCTCTCCCTCTCTCCCTCTCTCCCTCTCTCCCTCTCTCCCTCCCTCCCTCCCCCTCCCCCTCCCTCCCTCTCTCTCTCTCTCTCTCTCTCTCTCTCTCTCTCTCTCTCTCTCTCTCTCTCTCTCTCTCTCTCTCTCTCTCTCTCTCTCTCTCTCTCTCTCTCAGTATGGTTTGAAACAGTTTGTGCGATAGTGTCTGTTTGATGCATGTTTCCAGGGTATGAGAGTTTGTTCCCCGACTTGTTTCTTGTGTCCGCACAAAGGTGCGTAACGTTTGATTGAAACATGGTCTGAAGATTGGCGAGAATCTCCAAAAACTTTTCCTGTCTGCAACGCCCCCCCCCCCCCCCCCCCCCCCCCCCCGGTGAATGCATCTCTCTACGAATCAGTTGTTAAAGGCACAGTAAGCCTCCCGTAAACCATCACAGATACGGTCAGGCTTTTACACACAGTACAAACACCCTTTCATTTAAACACTCACCGATTGAGAACATCCTAGGTGCCCTCCGTAAAGAGCGAACAATTTTCAAAGAATTTATTTTTGCGTGGTTTATCTTACCCCTGAGCCATCGTGAACCCGTGTGATCCAGTTTCCCTTTTTCACAATGTAGTCGTCAGTTAGTCATTTGAATGCGACTCGATGTGAGCTTATCTACAATAGCACGTTTTTATGCACGAAACAAACGGCTGTGGTTCACAAGAACTCTAGCGATGGCTTTTGACTGTTGAGAGGAACGGCGATATGCCGCATAAACCGTCGTCTGCTACGACCCTTGCGTGACCCTGCTTCCGGGCTTTTCTTTTTTCAAACTTTCACAACTTCGAATTGCAGTGATCTTGACGTCTTGATGAAAAAAGAATTCTTTTATGATTAAAGAATGTTTGTGTAACAAGTTGTCAATTTATCATTTAGATTTTAAAAGTTAGGTCTAGCGCAAAAACGCACCACGGTCCAAAAACATTCTGATAATCGATCCGCGGCTATCGCCAGTTTAAGGGAAGTAACTCATTTTTGACCTGAGTTCAGGATGGGTCCAAAAAATGTTCGCCGAGACAATCTGCAAAATTAATTATTTAAAAATTGCTCGCTCTTTACGTAGGGCACCTAGGATGTTCCCGTTTGGTGAGCGTTCAAATGGAAGGGTGTTTGTACTGTGTGTAAAAGCCTGACAGTATCTGTGATGGTTTACGGGAGGCTTACTGTCCGGGCGTGATTTCCGGGATATTCATAACAGCCGTCCAGCACCAAAGCGAGGCGCCATTGTTGTAAAGGGCCAAGTCCACGAAAATAAATTCTTTGAAAATTTCTCACGCTCGACAGAAAGCAGCCAAGATGTTCCCATTCGGTGAGCGTTTAAATGGAAATATGCATGTACTGTATGTAGACGCTCGGGGAGCTCTGTGATGGTTTACGGGAGGCTTACTGTGCCTTTAAGAGTTGTTGCTTCACGTAGAACCGAGCTGCGACCGGAATCATGTGGGTTTGTTTTTTCCTCGTCTTCTTCTTTGTCCTGCATCTCTTCTCTTCTTTTCTCTTGTTTTGCTTCGTTTTGCGTTTTGATTTTTGTTTCGTTTTTGTGTGTGACTTTTTTATGGTGTGCATGTGATTTGTTTTTCTTTCTTTTCTAAAAGTTGTTGCTTCTTCTTCTTTTGTATGTTATGTGTTGTTTTGCATGCATGTACATTTTAATGTCGAGTATTTTTTCCTCGAGTGAGGGCTGGATGTAAAAAAAAAAATTCTTCTTAAAATCCTCCTAGTTCATTTACATTAAAGGCACAGTAAGCCTCCCGTAAACCATCACAGATACTGTCAGGCTTTTACACACAATACAAACACCCTTCCCTTTGAACGCTCACAGAACGGGAACATACTGGCTGCTTTCCGTCGAGTGTGTGAAATTTTCAAAGAATTGATTTTCGTCGGCCGTCTGATCTACAATCAAGGCGCCTCGTTAGGCGCTAGAACTAACTTTTAAAATCTAAGTAATAAATTGACAGCTTGTAACACAAACATTCTTAAATCATAAAAGATTTCTTTTTTTCATCAAGACAAGATCAGTACAATTCGAAGTTTTGAAAGTTTTAAAAAAGATAGCCCGGAAGCAGGGTCACGAAAGGTCGTGTCTCAAAGCAGACGATTTTTCTGCATAGCGCTCGCTTTCTTTGAAGCCAGTCACCGGGGACAAGTTCGTGTGACTCGCAGCCATTTGTTGCGTTTTAGGAATCAGAGGTACACTTGTTCTTGTTCTTGTTCTTGTTCTTGTTCTTGTTCTTCTTCAGCGTTCCAGAATTTTCTGATTACGTGTGAGCTCGTTTGCCCATTTGGGTTCCCCAAACTATACTCTGAGAGCATAGTCAGCTTCACTCCGCTTTCGTTGAGTAGGCATGCTGGGTATTTTCGTGTTTCCATAACCCACCGAACTCTGACATAGATTACAGGATCTTTTCCGTGCGCACTTGGTCTTGTGCTTGCGTGTACACACGAAGGGGGTTAAGTCACTAGCAGGTCTGCACATAAGTTGACCTGGGAGATCGGAAAAATCTCCACTCTTAACCCACCAGGCGGCAGCGACCGGGATTCGAACTCACGACCTCCCGATTAGGAGGTCGACGTCTTACCACCAGAGGTACACAATAACATGCTATTGCAGATACAACCAGTCGCATTGAAATCACAAACTGACGACTAAATTGGGAAAAAAAGGAAAGTGGATCACACGGGTTCACGATGGCTCAGGGGTTAGATAAACCACGAAATCTAGTGTGTGGTTTACGCGAGCTAAATAGCAATTCAAACGAACTATTTTATTTAATGCTTTTAAATGCTATTGCAAGTGTGTTCCATAAGGTTAGAACTGCTTTTTTCATTAGAAGATTTAAATCGTTTTGTAAACCATTTGAGACATAATGGGTCTTTAAACGAAATTTATTTTAATCTCTTCCTCTTATCTTATCATCTCTTATCTTATCTTAGTAAGGACAGATTGCAAGAAAAGGCCTAGCTTTAAATCTTAATCCTTAAAAAAGAAAGTTCAGTTCAGTTCAGTTCAGTTAGCATATAAACATTTGTATGAATAGGTTCCTTCACTATTTGTTTTGTGCAGAACTGAACATGTCTGTGTAACGCTAGGATGGTGAGTTTATTAGGTGAGATCGGTTTCGGGATGGTTGCAACCGTGGACCTGTCTCTGAAAACTGCATCAATGGAGCAAACAGTATCTTCGTTCAGGTATATGCGTACTATCTTTTGTTTGCAACGCTTTGAATGAGATTTATAAAGTTACCGAGCAGAAACATATACTGATCGAAGGGGCTTGATTGTAGACGAAAATCTGCAATTTCCTTTTGTACAACAACAACAACAACCACAACTACAGCAACAACAACAAAGAATGAAACCCATCTGTAACTATTTTTTCCGTCGATTTCCTTGCTATCTTTAGTGAAATCTAGTCTTCGTTTATCCCTTCCGCCCCCCCCCCCCCCCCTTTTGTTGTTGTTGTTGTTGTTGTTGTTGTTGTTGTTGTATTGTTTTGATTTTTGTATTGTTTTGATTTTTGTATTGTTTTGTTTTATTTTGTTTTATGTTTGGTTGTTGGTTTTGTAGGTGCCTCTTTTTGTTTTTTCCCCGTCTGTTTTCCGAGCAGAAAGTGTGCGGGACTCTACATTAGCGGGAGTGCTTTTGATGTTGTTCGTCTGTCATAACAAAACCGTCGGGCAAACACCACACACTTTCTAGTTTCTTTGGCAACGATAGTTGCAATAAGGAAGGATGCCAAGTGAGTGGGTTTTTTCCTGGAGGATATGAATAGCATTCCAAGGTATAGCAATACACCTGTCACGTTCAGATTCTTTTTTGAGTCTCTTGACTCAAACCCGTTTTCTATTTATTCATCCGTCAGTCCATCTGTTAATATCCCTTTTAAAAAAAGGAAATTCAAAAGAGATAGACTGCTGACGTTTGTTAAACAACCCTCATTTTATCAATTAAGTAGAAGTGCAATGCCAAGTTAAGCGGCAGTTTTGAGATTTTCTAATAGGCAAGCAAGATATAGAGCAGAAAGTAACGATACAACAATTAATTGCCCCTCTGTCTCTGTCTCTGTCTCTGTCTCTGTCTCTGTCTCTCTCTCTCTCTCTCTCTCTCTCACACACACACAGTCTCTCTCTCTCTGGAACTTCAAACAAAAATGGATCCGCCCTTGTTATCCACCCTCAACCCACCCTTCTTATATGCTGGCGAAGGTCGGTGAAATGGCTTCCAAAACCTTTTCGGCGAACGATCCATCTTCCTGCCAACAAATACACAGTCAGCAAGCCCTTTAGATTAACATAGGAAGAGTATGATGAGATGGTCATTACCTCCCTCTTCAAAGAGCAGTGGAGCTGATGCAGAACTAGTGTGTGTGTTTGAGGGAGACAGAAACCACTCAACTAAAAGAGCTATGTGCAGCTTTTTCCAGCATCCTGAAGTGCAGGCCATTCATTCACAGTGACGCATTACATGAGGCTGAATATCGCTACCACCAGTGATTATCATAAACTTGGCCAAAACATTATTGCAACAATTTTCGCACGCTAAGAAAAGTATTCAAACGCAATTCATTGGCTCACGTAAGTGTAGCCTATGCGATGCTAAAATGTGTCTGTCTGTGCGTGTGTATGTGTGTGTGTATGTGTGTGATAGAAACTTTAACATTTGACTAAACACCGAAATACTAATTTTACCTGGTTATTATCCAAACAACAGCTTCAAAATATTGAAGCAATGATCAACATTTCGTCAGCACGTATGTAGTTAAAGTGTGTATCCAAAGAAAACGGGTGGTGGGGGGTTTTGGGGGGGTAAAAACAGCTGACTGGTTTGTGTCGTGTTTGGTATGTAGACCAGGTCAGGGGTCAAGGTTAGGTCAGATCGCGTGAAGGATTGTGGTATAGATACAGTTATCACCGAGCTGCAGTTCGCCGATTCGGAGAAGACGACTCATGATTTCACATTGTTCGGTTTCGTAGCTCCGGAAAAATAGATAAAGAAGATACCAAAGGAGATTTCCTACAGGTTAATCTGCACAGCTTGTTTCCAGTGTCTGCGCGAGGAAGCGCTGTCGAAAGCGCAGTGTCGATCTGGCAGTCGTGTCCGCGTAAGTACTAACAAGTCGCGTAAGGCGAAATTACTACATTTAGTCAAGCTGTGGAACTCACAGAATGAAACTGAACGCACTGCATTTTTTCACAATGACTGTAGTCCGCCGCTAGTGCAAAAGGCAGTGAAAGTGACGAGCTTGTTGTAACACGGTAGCGGTTGCGCTGCGCTGCATAGCACGCTTTACTGTACCTCTCTTCGTTTTAACTTTCTGAGCGTGTTTTTAATCCAAACATATCATATCTATATGTTTTTGGAATCAGGAACCGACAAGGAATAAGGTGCAATTGTTTTTAAAACGATTTCGGAAATTTAATTTTAATCATAATTTTTATATTTTTAATTTTCAGAGCTTGTTTTTAATCCGAATATAACATATTTATATTTTTTTGGAATCAGAACATGATAAAGAATAAAATAAAAGTAATTTTGGATCGTTTTATAAAAAAAAATAATTTTATTTACAATTTTCAGATTTTTAATGACCAAAGTCATTAACTAATTTTTAAGCCTCCATGCTGAAATGCAATACCGAAGTCCGGCCTTCGTCGAAGATTGCTTGGCCAAAATTTCAATTAATTTGATTGAAAAATGAAGGTGTGACAGTGCCGCCTCAACTTTTACAAATCGCCGGATATGACGTCATAAAAGACATTTATTGAAAAAAAGGAAAAAAACGTCCGGGGATATCATTCCCAGGAACTCTCATGTAAAATTTCATAAAGATCGGTCCAGTAGTTTGGTCTGAATCGCTCTACACACACACACACACACAGACACACACAGACAGACACACACAGACAGACACACACACACACCACACACACACACACACACACACACACACACACACACACACACACACACCACGACCCTCGTCTCGATTCCCCCTCTATGTTAAAACATTTAGTCAAAACTTGACTGTATGTAAAAAGTAGGCTACAGACAGACTATGAGAGGGCAAATGGGTCCAAACGGAGCGCTCATTAAAGGAGCGCGAAATAAGTGATAAAATGCGCGCTCAAGTTAAGGATTGATTGGCTGGTAAAAATAGTTAGCCAATCAAATCCCATTTCTTAAGATTCGCGCTCCAAAAAGGAGGGCGCAGTTTATTTGGCGAGCAATAGATTCGCGCTCCAAAAAAGAGCGCGCATTTATTGAGATCGGTATGGGGCAAATAGGCCCAAACGGAGCGCTCATTTAAGGAGCGCGAAATAAGTGAGGGCGCCTAAAATGCGCGCTCAAGTTAAGGATTGATTGGCTGGTAAAAATAGTTAGCCAATCAAATCACATTTCTTAAGATTCGCGCTCCAAAAAGGAGGGCGCAGTTTATTGAGGGCGCAGCTTATCGTTATGGGGCAAATAGGGTCAAACTCGCGAGCCAAACTTGCGGGCGCAAGGTAAAGATTGCACGCCGCGGATAGGCTGGTAAAAATAGTTATCAAATTCTGTAGATGCACGCACATTTATTGCGCCCGCATGTTTGGATCGCGAGTCGGTAAAAAAAACTTGCAATGGAAACATTGTCGGAACGGAGACCATAGTCATTGCTTGCCACCATGGCTTCACGAGAACACAGTATTGAAGACACCCCGGCTAGATGTAACGGTGATCTGAAAGTGTTTGTAAACAAATTAAAAAATTCCACCAGAAGACCAAGAAGTCGGTATCGTTTGTGTTGATAATCATTGATCTATTTACTGTCAGTGTAGTGCGCCTTATTCATGGCCGTGGTTCGACAATTGTGACTGTGCGTGTGTTTGTTTGTATGTGTGTGTGCGTGTGTATGTGTGTATGTGCGCTCATGAATATATACATCAGTAAGGGGTTTAGGTAGGATATGTGGGTATGTGTATCAGTGAGAGGTTGATGTGTGTGTGTGTGTGTGTGTGTGTGTGTGTGTGTGTGTGTGTGTGTGTGTGTGTGTGTGTGTGTGTGTGTGTGTGTGTGTGTGTGTGTGTGTGTGTGTGTATGTACACTTTTGGCCGTAAGCGGCACTGTATATTCGGCGGAAGACAGAAATGTTTATGTGGCCCAAATATGCAATATATATGTTCGGCCATGCAAAGGCTACATTGAGACCTAGGTTGCTATAGCTACTTTTTCGGTGGAAGGTTGCATTGCGTATTCGGCTGAATTCCGATCTTAGAAATTAAAGGGACATCACACCCCTGACAGCGACATAGTGTTTATAAACAAAACAAAGTTTGGTGAGACCACAATGAAGGGAACAAAAAATCCAGGTTATGATTATTACATTGCAGAGAAATGTCTTTATTTTCAAAATGTAAGCAAAAGGCACACGATGTCGAAGTAAATAACGTAGCCCATATATAAAATGTTACAATCGTTTGTTATAAAGTGCAAGGGCTTATACGTCTTCTTCTTCTTCTTCTTCTTCTTCTTCTTCTTCTTCTTCTTCTTCTTCTTCTTCTTCTTCTTCTTCTTCTTCTTCTTCTTCTTCTTCTTCTTCTTCTAATGACTGGTTTCGTTCCGACAATTTTTCCATTCCAAGTTTTTGGACAACGCGCGAGTAAAATAGGAGGGCGGAATTCTTAACTTTCGCCCTCCTTAAATGAGCGTTCCGTTTGGGCCTATTTGCCCCATACCGATCTCAATAAATGCGCGCTCCTTTTTGGAGCGCGAATCTATTGCTCGCCAAATAAACTGCGCCCTCCTTTTTGGAGCGCGAATCTTAAGAAATGTGATTTGATTGGCTAACTATTTTTACCAGCCAATCAATCCTTAACTTGAGCGCGCATTTTAGGCGCCCTCACTTATTTCGCGCTCCTTAAATGAGCGCTCCGTTTGGGCCTATTTGCCCCATACCGATCTCAATAAATGCGCGCTCTTTTTTGGAGCGCGAATCTATTGCTCGCCAAATAAACTGCGCCCTCCTTTTTGGAGCGCGAATCTTAAGAAATGTGATTTGATTGGCTAACTATTTTTACCAGCCAATCAATCCTTAACTTGAGCGCGCATTTTAGGCGCCCTCACTTATTTCGCGCTCCTTAAATGAGCGCTCCGTTTGGGCCTTTTTGCCCCATACCGATCTCAATAAATGCGCGCTCTTTTTTGGAGCGCGAATCTGTTGCTCGCCAAATAAACTGCGCCCTCCTTTTTGGAGCGCGAATCTTAAGAAATGTGATTTGATTGGCTAACTATTTTTACCAGCCAATCAATCCTTAACTTGAGCGCGCATTTTAGGCGCCCTCACTTATTTCGCGCTCCTTAAATGAGCGCTCCGTTTGGACCCATTTGCCCTCTCATAACAGACAGATCTAGATCTAGTGCCTTGCACTCTTGCACCGTATCCCTTATGCTTACTGTTTCTTTCTTTCTTTATTTGGTGTTTAACGTCGTTTTTAACCGTTCAAGGTTATATCACGACGGTATGCTTACTGTGTGTGTGTATGTGTGACGGAGTGATTGAGTTTGTGTTACTGTTTGTCGATTTCTTACGTGAGCCGTGAAGGCTTCGCCTCTTGTTTTAGTTTAACTTTATATTCTCGAAAATATCAGCTGTACATATCATTTGTCCGATTGATGGTACTTTGTATAGGTATCCCGTGCCAGCCTGTCACACAAGGTCACCCCTAAAATCGACCTGACAAAAACCATAGCCCAGTATTTTAAAATCTGTACAAAATCAGAATATGCACAAACCAAACACTTCTTCTGACAACCATTAGAAAGGCCATTCAATTTCCTGTTCAGAACATTTTGTTTTATGCACTTGACTTCTCTAGTCTTTATATAGCCTTTTGTCAAAGGCGGTGGGTGTCAACCCTTTTAGAGGCCAAAAAAAGCACTTTTGCAGCCATTTTTTAGGGGGTCCTCCACCCAAAGAGCCATATCTGCTCAAGTTCTCAATGATTTCCTTTGGAAATTTCAGAAGTTATGACCAATAGACAGACCTAAATCTGTGTTGCTTTTTGCGAATGTGTATAATAAGCGTGTCGTATTACGTAAAGTTTCCGAAAGAATTAAACAAATATTCATATTAATTCAGGGTTTTAGATTAAAAAATCGTGACTTTGCATACCAAGCAAGAAATGGTTGAGGCAATAGGTGCCAAAGTTTGAGGCAGATCCGAGTGCTGGTTTACATTTGCTGGAGATGGGAACGCGCAAGAAAAGTTATCGATCACCGTCCTTGGTAATGCGTACAGTAGCTGTGGAGATAATCTGTCCTTGGCCTATGCTTCCTTCTTCTTCTTCTGCGTTCGTGGGCTGAAACTCCGACGTACACTCGTGTTTTTGCACGAGTGGAATTTTACGTGAATGACCGTTTTCACCCCGCCATAGGCCGCTTTCGGAGGAAGCATGCTGGGTATTTTCGTGTTTCTATAACCCACCGAACTCTGACATGGATTACAGGATCTTTTCCGTGTGCACTTGGTCTTGTGCTTGCGTGTACACACGAAGGGGGATAAGCCACTAGCATGTCTGCACATAAGTTGACCTGGGAGATCGGAAAAATCTCCACACTTAACCCACCAGGGCCCGTATGCACGAGGAGGAAGTCAGAAACACTGGAAGTAGAGGCCTCTTTTGGAAGTGGAAACTCCCGAAGTTAACTTTCCAACTGTTCACTATGCATGGACGCCGGAGTGGTGACTTCGAGAGCCGTATTCGGTCAAGGTCGCGAAAATTGGGGAAATCCCAACTAGTACGCATGCGTTTGTTAACGGTAAGCTTGGCGACCAGAAGAAACAAATCTCATCGCGAGTTCAAAAAGGTGAACGTTGAGCGCGCTGTGGTACTAACAGCGTTATTGCTGTTGTTTTTTGAATGGTTAAACGAAAGGGTCGGTTCAAACCTGTGATGATTGTCTTGGAATCGAATGACTGCCTATGACAATGACTTTGTTGGCCTGAATGTTAGGGAGAAGAATAAATGATTATGTTGAACTTTTTGTTTTTGTTTTTTTGATCTCAGTTGCATGCAGGCAGCTTCAACCCTTTCTTTTTTCTCTTTTTCTTTTCTTTTATTTTTCTTCTTTTTTTTTGGCGGGGAGCATCCTTCTTCATTGATTTTTTTCTTTTCTTTTTTCCTGCTTTTTATATTAATGTTTCTACTTTAAATGTACCTATATCATTAACAATACTATTTCTAAATGTATTTTAAACAACTTTTCTATGTAACAATTCCATCTCAAAAATGCATAAATACCAACACTCATTTTGGCTATCACTATCAAATAATTCACATAACTTATTATTGGCTTGAAATTTGTGAATTTTCAAACACGCCCCAAAAAACTTCCTTTACGGTAATTTTAATAATCATATTATATTTACAGTTCATTTTATCCTCAACGCATTTCCAAATGAACATAATTTTTGGGCAAAAATTAAAAAAATGTTCAATATAATTAATTTCGTTCTCACAATAAGTACAACAATTACTCGAGGTTGAATTACTGTATGTTGAACTTTTGTTTAATAATTTTATATCGGTAAAACTGTTTTGGACAAACATAGATTGGTTATAGGGAAAATTTGGGTTACTGGTAAAGTTCAAAAGGAAGAACATTATGTTGGGGTATTTTCTTTCTTAATTTGGTGTTTAACGTCGTTTTCAACCACGAAGGTTATATCGCGTCGGATGTTGGGGTATAAAGATATAAGGTGCAGTAGACCGTAAATAACTAGTTCATTATTTATTGGGGAAATGTGTGTCAAGAAGTTTAGAAAAGACAAAACTGTTCATCGGTGTTTTAATTTGTTTTCCCTCGTTAATTTTTGATGACGATGGCGATGCATGGTTATGTACAGTTGAAAGTCAAGATTGGATTTTTTTTGAAAGCATAAGACAGTTTCTTTACGCAATTAAAACAAGTCGCGTAAGGCGAAATTACTACATTTAGTCAAGCTGTGGAACTCACAGAATGAAACTAAACGCACTGCATTTTTTCACAGTGACCGTAGTCCGCCGCTCGTGCAAAACGCAGTGAAATTAACGAGCCTGTTTAGCGCGGTAGTGGTTTCGCTGTACGTGCTGCATAGCACGCTTTTCTGTACCTCTCTTCGTTTTAACTTTCTGAGCGTGTTTTTAATCCAAACATATCATATCTATATGTTTTTGGAATCAGGAACCGACAAGGAAAAAGATGAAATTGTTTTTAAATCGATTTCGGAAATTTTATTTTAATCATAATTTTTTAATTTTTAATTTTCAGAGCTTGTTTTTAATCCGAATATAACATATTTATATGTTTTTGGAATCAGAAAATGATGAAGAATAAGATGAACGTAATTCTGGATCATTTTATAAAAAAAATAATTTTAATTACAATTTTCAGATTTTTATTACTATTTTCAGATTTTTAATGACCAAAGTCATTAATTATTTTTAAGCCTCCAAGCTGAAATGCAATACCGAAGTCCGGCCCCCTGCTTGGCCAAAATTTAAATCAATTTGATTGAAAAATGAGGGTGTGACAGTGCCGCCTCAACTTTTACAAAAAGCCGGATATGACGTCATCAAAGACATTCATCGAAAAAATGAAAAACATGTCCAGGGATATCATACCCAGAAACTCTCATGTAAAATTTCATAAAGATCGGTCCAGTAGTTTACTCTGAATCGCTCTACACACACACACACGCACAGACAGACACACACACACATACATGGGTGCAACCTGGACAATTCCAAAAACCGGCAAAAGTTGGGGTCCAAGCTTTTTTAGTATTTAAAATGCCAAAAAAAAACCTCTCCTGGAACAAAAACCGGCTGCCCGCGTGCAGCCGGCAGAGTTGCACCCATGCACATACACCACGACCCTCGTCTCGATTCCCCCTCTGTGTTAAAACATTTAGTCAAAACTTGACTAAATGTAAAAATGAACACAGAGGCAAATACCGGTTGTTGCAGCCTGAATGCAATTGAGGCCTATAAAGAAAAAGATTAATAAAAAAATAAATAAATAAAACTATTTAGCTCCCAGCAGCACTTGAACCCAGAGAGTCGGATCGAAATTCCGATTCCGTAACCATTGCACTATGCTACTCGTGTGGGAAAAACATGATGAAAAGATGTGTTATGAGTCATTCAGTCGTGATAGTTTGAAAGCTCGCCACCTTTGCCGAGCACGTTTTTTTCGGTCAGTAACTGATCGTTTTGAGCCACTCTGTTTCAAGCATTTCACCTAAATTAAACAAGAATGTCACAGTTCGTGTCTATGGTGCAAGGTAGCCGACCGTCTCATTGTAGCCAAGTTACGACAGTTGCTCGATTGACGCATTTCACGTCTTCGATATTGTGTCTGAGCTCATTTCCCAATGAGCTGCCTTTAAAACCGGAATGTCCTGCAATTGTAGTATGCGTTGGAGGTTTCTTTTAGATGGGTAAGGACCCTTAAGATGCGATATCGTCGTATAATAATGTCAAGTGAGACCCTGAAAAATAACTTTGAAAGTGGGAACTTCGGAAGCAAAGTTGCCAGCTACTCAGTATGCACGAGCTAACTTGTACGCCGAAGTAGTGGCTTCGAGAGTCCTGAGGTCAAGGTCGAGGAAATTGGGGGAATCCAAATTAGTGCGCATGCGTTTGTAAACGGTAGGCTTGGCAACCAGAAGAAACAAATCTCATCGCGAGTTCGTAAATGGGCGAACGTTGATAGCGATGTAGCTTTTACTATAGTTGTTGTTTGTGACTGGTTGAACGAAAGGGTCGGTTCAAAGCTGTGATGATTGTCTTGAAATTGAATGACTGTCTATAGTAATGATTTTGTTGACCAGAATGTTGGGGAGAATGAAACATTTTTTGTTTATGTGGTAGCAAAGTCGGTTATGTTAAACCTCTTTTTTTTTTAATGATTGTGTATCGGTAAAACTGTTTTGGACAAAATAGTTTGGTTAGAGCGAAAGTTTGGGTTACTGGTACATTTGAAAAGGCAGAACTTTTTGGGGGAATCAAGATATGAGGTGTAGTGAAAAGAAGATAAGTTCAGTGACTTTCATATTAATTGGGAAAATGTGTGTCGAAGATTGCTTGGCCAACATTTCAATCAATTCTGGATCATTTTATAAAAAAATAATTTTAATTACAATTTTCAGATTTTTATTACTATTTTCAGATTTTTAATGGCCAAAGTCATTAATCAATTTTTAAGCCTCCAAGCTGAAATGCAATACCGAAGTCCGGCCCCCTGCTTGGCCAAAATTTAAATCAATTTGATTGAAAAATGAGGGCGTGACAGTGCCGCCTCAACTTTTACAAAAAGCCGGATATGACGTCATCAAAGGGTTTTTTCAAAAAAGGAAAAAAACGTTCGGGGATATCAATCCCAGGAACTCTCATGTCAAATTTCATAAAGATCGGTCCAGTAGTTTGGTCTGAATCGCTCTACACACACGCACACACACACACACACACACACACACACACACACACACACACACACACACACACACACACACACACACACACACACACACACACACACACACCACGACCCTCGTTTCGATTCCCCCTTGATGTTAAAACACTTAGTCAAAACTTGACTAAATGTAAAAACGAACGGACGAACACTTGAAAGGAAGGGGGGGGGGGGGTAGTGTTCTTGTTATGACAAAGAGTATCAATGTCGAATAACTTTATTCTGTATGGTGTTTGATTACACATTCGAACACAAACACAAAATAGTTAACTATATGTATTTGTAGATTCCAGAAACGGTCAAACTATATGGCAGTGAGTCATGATAAGTCAGTCCATCCGCCGTGTCGTCTGCTACGCTTTGCCCGCTTTAGCACATAGATTCGTCTGTTTCACTGAGGCACTAACAAGTTTTTCCCGCTAAACTTCTCTCGAAGAACGAATCGGTTTGGTGGATTGTTTGTCACATGTTGTGGGGGCCCCATTCGGATTGAAAGGGACAGTGTCGTGGTTTTTTCCAGACCTTCTCGAGTGCACTACCGTTCTCACGAGATTAGTTACTTCTGGGTGGGGTTTTTTCCCTATTGACACCATGTATGACAGATGAAACAAAAAAGTTGTGAAGATGCACAAATTAGGAGGGGAAAACGAAACAAAACAAAAGTAACTGATCTCGTGAGAACGGCAAAAAACGAGTCATGTGCACCTCTCCCAAGGCTTTAGAGAAGAGGGGTCGTCCTCGACCCCTCAACACAGATTATAAACTACTCAAATGGAAACACAAATTTGGTTTTAGAATTATCTCGCCCTTGCTGTGTCATACCATGTTTGATATACATGCAATATGAGGATTCCTTGAAACTAATTTTTCATTTTATTTTTATTTTGTTGGGGGGGGGGAGCTTCTGCAAAAAGCGTGTGCTTCCTCTTCTTCGTTCATGGACTGAAACTCCTACTGTTTTTACGTGCATGGCCGTTTAAGCCGCCATTTATGCAGCCATACGCCGCTTTCGGGGGATGCATGCTTGGTATTTTCGTGTTTCCATAACCCTCCGAGCTCTGACGTGGATAACAGGATCTTTTCCGTGCGTACTTGGTCTTGTGCTTGCGTGTACACACGAAGGGGGATAAGGCACTAGCAGGTCTGCACATTCGTTGACCTGGGAGATCGATTGAAACCCGTACCCATGACCTTCCGCTTGGGAGGACGGCGTCTTATCCACTAGGCCAATTCGCCCGTCTGAAAAGCGTGTGCAACGTCACTTTCCTCATGGTCAGATCGTCTCACGATACGGTTGCAACGTTTTTCATTCGTGCAAAAGTGTGCGCAATGTCTCTAGCATTTCTAGACAGGGGTACCGAGGCGTGAGCCGCTATCTTCAACACTTTGAAATTGTTGATGACTATCTCCACGCCACAAGTTAATCTCCGCCAGATTACTGATGAGTATCTAAAGCACACGGTGAATTAAGCATAATAAACTCTTCCTGCATCCTGGTCCCGCACTACCGTAAACTACCTTGTATACGCTCAGTATCGAGTAAACGCCCACCCCCTATTTTGGGCCGAAAGTTGTGCATAGGGCATACGACCTAGTAAACGCCCACCCCCTACTTCTTGATGAATGATGCCCTAAATGCTAGTAAACTATGTATACAAATGGATGTAAGTGTGTGTGTCTGTCTGTCTGTGGTCGCCATACCTCAGAGATGGCAAAAGATACCCACAAGATATTGTGCATGCACAATGCCCTGAAACACAGATGTGCACCTGGGTTTTAGTTTCTCGAGACATTGTTTCCTTCCTCGGATTATGACCCTCCCCATTAATGAATACAGCCTATAATAGTGCAAGGGAGGTAAGTCATGCTTTGTTACCCATCGAAGGGAGGTAACTCTTATCCATACCAGCATTCCGTGTCATTCTCATTTCCCCCAAACGTTTGATTTGGAGTTTTTCTTTGAGGGCTTTGCTAAGAACCGGGCGAAGCCAGGCCAGACTGCTAGTATCTATCTTTACTATATATAAAAATGGATGTAAGTGTGTGTGTGTCTGTCTGTCTGTGGTCGCCATACCTCAGAGATGGATAGTGGCAGGAACAAGATGTTGTGCATGCACACTCCCTATGAGCCGCAGATGTGCACCTGGGTTTTAGTTTCTTGATTCATGGTTTCCTTCCTAAAATCATGAACCTCCCCTTCAATAACAGCCTATAATTTTTTATAGTGCAAGACCAGTTCAGTGCCTAGCATTCACACGTAGCACGCACATAATGCCAGTGACAGGGCCGGACTACCGGGGGGGTTATGGGGGTTGCGCAACCCCCCCCCCCCCCCCCCTAGCCTAAACATGTACCTTACTTATTTTTTATTTTTTATTATTGCTTATTTTATGCCGTTTCATGCAAGGAGCGACCATTTTCCTATCTCAGAATATGACCTACTGTGTTTCTAGGGTTTCCGGACCCCCCCCCCCAGCCAAAACATAAAAATATTGAATGAGGTATGCATTTCTTTATTTTACATTGAGTTTCAATTTTTGGGGTATTAATCAGTGACAAAATCTGCTGCCTGAAACTGGTAATGATCATCCTCAGAATGCACCAGATTGCACCATTTTGCATCCTTTTTTTCAACATTTTCCGGGGGGGCATGCCCCCGGACCCCCCTAGCAAGCTAGGCACTTTGCGCCGTCGGATCGGCGCTTCGCGCCTTCACACCCATATCTTCACAATATACTTTTGAACCCCCCCCCCCCCATAAAATGAACTGATCCGCCCCTGCCGCCAGGGGGGACATCCCCCTGGACCACCACTGGCAACCCCCCCCCCCCCCCCACCTCTTAGCCTAGTCCGGCCCTGAGTGATATTAGAGACTCTCTAAGGCTCCTATGACGGGAAGACATTACGAAAGAACAAGTCGCGTAAGGCGAAATTACAACATTTAGTGAAGCTGTCGAACTAAGAGAATGAAACTGAACTCACTGCATTTTTACAGCAAGAGCGTATACTCGTAGCATCGTCAGTCCACCGCTCGATGCACAGGCAGTGAAATTGACAAGAAGAGCGGGGTAGTAGTTGCACTGAGAAGGATAGCACGCTTTTCTTTATCTCTATTCTTTTTAACTTTCTGAGCGTGTTTTTAATCCAAACATATCACATCTATATGTTTTTGGAATCAGGAACCCACAAGGAATAAGATGAAATTGTTTTTAAATCGATTTCGGAAATTTTATTTTAATAATAATTTTTATATTCTTTAATTTTCAGAGCTTGTTTTTAATCCGAATATAACATATTTATATGTTTTTGGAATCAGAAAATGATGAAGAATAAGATAAACGTAAATTTGGATCGTTTTAAAAAAAATTTTAGTTTTTACAATTTTCAGATTTTTAATGACCAAAGTCATTAATTAATTTTTAAGCCACCAAGCTGAAATGCAATACCGAAGTCCGGCCTTCGTCGAAGATTGCTGGGCCAAAATTTCAATCAATTTGATTGAAAAATGAGGGTGTGACAGTGCCGCCTCAACTTTTACAAATAGCCGGATATGACGTCATCAAAGGTATTTATCCCAAAAAAAAGAAAAAAAACTCCCGGGATATCATTCCCAGGAACTCTCATGTCAAATTTCATAAAGATCGGTCCAGTAGTTTGGTCTGAATCGCTCTACACACACACACACACACACACACACACACACACACACACACACACACACACACACACATACACCACAACCTTCGTCTCGATTCCACCCTCTACGTTAAAACATTTAGTCAAAACTTGACTAAATGTAAAAATGACCGGACAGTTTCAGAAATTTCTAGAAGCGAAGGGAGGTAACTCTTACTTGGTTATACATTGAAGGGACGTAACTATGATTATGCAGGCACGTTTGATGGGGAGATCAGAAACACCCAGGTGAAGAATCTGGAATGTTGTCCCAAGGAAGAGAGATAACTCCTGGGAATTTATTTCGTTAACAATAAAAGGTGAAAATATGTCGGTGGTAATAACTGATTTAGCAATGAACAACATAAGCTAGAATTTTGATTCATTTCTACACTCTTGCGATGCCAATAACCGGGCGAAGCCGGGCCCTGACTGCTAGTACTATATATAAAAATGGATGTAAGTGTGTGTGTGTGTGTGTGTGTGTGTGTGTGTGTGTGTGTGTGTGTGTGTGTCTGTCTGTCTGTCTGTCTGTCTGTCTGTGGTCGCCATACCTCAGAGATGGCAAAAGATAACCACAAGATATGTTGCATGCACACTGCCCTGGACCCATAGATGAGCACCTGGCTTTTAGTTTCTCCAGACATTGTTTGCTTCCTCGGACAATGACCCTCCCCATTAATGAATACAGGCTATATAGTGCAAGGGAGGTAAGTCATGCTTTGTCACCCATGGACATACCAGTATACCGTGTCATTCTCAAGGGCTGCCCCCCCACTCGCTATCATACCGCCCCCCCCCCCCCCCCACCCCCAGATGTGTAATGTCATTTCTACTGATGCAGGTGTGGAGCTCTTGAGCCGGTGCAAGACAACTGCACCCCAAATGGGCCCGATTGCACCCCAACACCTCTGGGGTGCAATTGGGCTAATTTGTTTGGACAATACCAACCCATTCCACACCATCCCTTACAGGGCCTCAATTGGCTTATTCTTGAGACTCTAAAGAACTTTTTATAAAATAGTTCATGTATAAAGCAGTAAGATAATTAAAATGATCTACAGCGTTTACGTGAACATACACGCAAACACCTTCACTGAACATGCATGAACTTGTGACCGAGGCACACCATGTAGTCTCTCAATGTCATGTCACCATTTTGCAGCTTTTGCCTCTGATTGAAGGCAAAGCGGACTTTCCTGAGAGCATCGGACCTGATCAGAGCACGTATGTGCAATGTCCGCATTCTGATGTAGGTGTTTGCCTGTATGTTCAGGATCTGGTCCATGAATACAAACACGGGAATGTGGGAATAGCACAACAGTTGTTGTAACGGACAAGAAAAGACGTGAGCACATGTTCAGCTCAAGTGGCAACCCATGTCCGCAACGTGATTTTTACTCAAAGCCACTCTGACAAACTCGGTAAGACAGTAATACTCGTGAGGCCCTACAAGGGTTATGGTTCTTAAAAAAAACCATGATGGGGTGTAATTGGGCACATTTTTTTCTGGGGGTGCTATTGGGCAAGTTTGCGCTTGGGGTGCAATTGTACTGTAGCCGCTTGAGCAGTAGCAAACGAGAGGTTTTTGCGTCCATTTTGAGGGGTACCATGACAAAAAAACGCAGTACATGTATTTCAGCAATGCCTAAATAGATTGCTTCGAAACTTTCAGGATTTTAAGTCTACATACAAAACGTACGTCGGGTAAAATGTTGCATCGTTACATGAATTTGTTGAGATGATATGCAATCTTCCGGAAAATGTTATAAAACGTTGTGATAGGTTTAAAGGCTAATTACATCCCAAAAATTCATGACTTTGCATGCAATGCATACAGACAAATGATTGTTACAAATACTGCCAAAGTTTCATTCAAGTACAATCACTAGTTTGCGTTTGCTAGTCCTGTAAACACGATCACATTTTTTTTGAGGATTACAGTGCCACAGATGTCCAGTCAACTGTGACCGCAGCATGTTTTGAGTGGCACTCAATAGCAATTAGCCTGAACGCTCCATTTTTTCTCATGTGCTTACATCGCTAGCAAATGTCCGTCAGTCTTCATAATCAAATGAAACTTTGGCAGTTGTTCTAACAACCATTTGTCTGTATGTGTGCAAAGTCATGAATTTTTCGGATGTAAATTCACAAACCTGTTACGGGTATAAAAACATGTTCCGGAAGAGTGCATAACATCTGAGTACAAACATGTAGTGATCCAAAATGTTACTCAGGGTAAGTCTCGTATGTAGACTTCAGATCCTGAAAGGTCCAAAGCAATCCAATCCGGCATTACTGAAATACAGCGCTTTTTGTCATGGTACCCTTCAAAATGGAAGAAAAAACCTCTCGTCAAGCGCTCCACACCTGCATCAGTAGAAATGACATTACACAAGAGATACGCAATATAGCAAAACAAAACAACCTGTTCTGGATAGATAATTGATTTTGCTTTCTCTTTGTATGTAAAGGTTGCCAAGTTAAGCCTATTCTGAATTTTTGTCGATTTTGTAATTGGTACCTGACGTTTTTGTCAAGTCGATTTTGGGGGTACCCTTACTTCGGCGGCGGTCACGTGATACCTAAAACAGAAATCTTTGATCCGAAAAGTGTGCCATATAGCCAAATAAAGGGCCTTGAATGGCATATTAAGTTTGAATGAAATTACTCGGGATTGCATGTTTTAGTTGGGGTACGAAAATGGGTGCAATAATTATTTTCTCATTTTAGTACAAAGCCAGTTCAGTGCCTATATTGTTCACATGTAAGTGTCATGAAGTGGATTGTAGTGTGAATAAGGATACTATTTTCTGTATACGTGTTCTGCCCTATCTTATTACTCTCACTCTTCAATCTTCACACTAAATCACTCCAAACACAGATTTTGGGGAGGATGCAGACTTATTATTTCCTCCCACAAAATATAACACAATTCTTCACTTAAAACAAGACAACATCAATACGAATCAACTTCTCGTCCACACCGTTCATTCAACCTCCTTACAATCACTCCACACACGTGATTAATGATATAAAGAAATTAATTCAATAATTAATTACCGCACAAGGTAAAGTGTGACAGACACTCACGAGTTCGTAACACGGCTCACTACATGTCATTTACACCTCCTTGTGCCGCTGAAACCACGTAGACGATAAATTCCCAGAAACTCTCCTTTTAGATGCCAACATGCACCCTTCACATTTCTCCCCGAGAGACACTTTAACCTTTCACGTTTCTCCCCGAGAAACACTTTCGCCATTAACGAAAATAACCGTCGTCTCTACGACCGGTGATGATGGAGACTCCTCCGTCTTAAACCATCTCCTCTTCCTAAACTAAAGTCATGTAACATCTCTCTCGTTCATTCTACATTCACATTCCGTCCACAGTCAATTTCCAAACTATACTTAATCCATGAATCACTTAATCCACTAATGACACTACCATACATAGTATCACTGTCTTAAACATAACATAAATGCGTACATTGATGCTCAAGAATTTCCGAACAAAAACCATAATACAGTCACAACAAGAATTCTCTTAAGCTTCACACTGGAATTTAGTGCACTTTGTATACACTTACATTTACATTCCAGCTATGTATTCAATCTTCAATAATATACAACATAGTAAATCATTTACCTTAAGAGACCCGTCTCTTGAAAGAGTGTTTGTCCCCGACAAACCTGACACCCGCTTGACACCTTGCTCGGTTGAGCATCTACAACGTTGTGACGTTATTAAACCCAGACCAGCTACATTTCTCATAAACACAACTCATGTCAAACTAGGGTTATCTCGTGCAACACGAAACCCGTGATATCGCTTCTCCCGTCACATACACATCGCACTTCAGTATTTAGGGAGGTTAAAATCACGACGTGGTTTCACATCACCAATATCATACCCACATCTTTGTGACAGTAAGCACGCACATAATGTCAGTGATATTAGAAACTCTCTAAGGATCCTATGAGGATAAGAAATGAAAAAGAAGAAAATTAACTAGACAGTTCAAGAAATGTCTAGAAGCAAAGGGAGGTAACTGTTATTTCTAGAAGTTTCTGAGAGAGGGCAGATCAGAAACACCCGGGCGAAGCCGTGTACTGACAGCTAGTTTACTGTAAAATCAAAGTGATCTGGCTGCTAACTGTGCATACACTATCCACACAAAAGATTAAAGTAAGATTACTATAGAGACTGGTTTTGGGAATTTGGACGTCCCTATCTTCTCAACAAAGGCCAACCGTGACACATGCTTCGCATTTACAACTGACCTATTTCCAAAACAACTTGTGTCTGAGGAGGTCCTGCCATAATTATCTTCGTGTTTGTGCAGCTCTCTTCTGGAAAGGACTATGATGGGCTGTCGTTGGCAAGCAAATCCGATTTCCTACGTACAGTACCAGAGCAAAGGCACTCTTTGCCACGCACGGTCGATACTGAACCCCAAAACTCGATCTAGATTTGCATGTTCTTGTCGAAAGAGTGTTAGCCACAGTGTGTGTGAGAGAGATAGTGTGTGTGTGTGTGTGTGTGTGTGTGTGTGTGTGTGTGAGAGAGAGAGAGAGAGAGACACACACACACACACACACACACACACACACACACACACACACACACACACACACACAGTCAGAGAAAGAGAGAAAAGGTCAAATGGACTGACTGGCAAGACAGAGAGGGTGACAGAGACAGACGGAGACATATATTTTCTGCTTTTATCGGAATCTTTCTCGACACACTATGCATTTGTGCCTGTCGATCAGTGTGTATGTTTGTCTGCGCAAAACAATCCTGTCCCTGTGTGTGTGTGTGTGTGTGTGTGTGTGTGTGTGTGTGTGTGTGTGTGCGTGCGTCAGACACTTTGACTTCTCTTGGCGGTTCTTGGGCGCAAGCTCACTGTCTCACCAATAACTGACTCCCACGCAAGCCAAACGTGCTGCTCCATCACTTTCACTTTAAAACCACTTGTACACAGTTTTACCCCCCCCCCCCCCCCTCACCGAACCCCCCTCTCCAAACAAAAAACACTCCCCCCAAACACACACTCACATACACACACACACACAAACACACACACACACACACACACACACACACACACAAACACACACACACACACACACACACACAGACAAAATAACTCCGCTGTGAAGAAGTGTGATGTTCGTGATCTCGGGAGTCAGGGAATTGACACTTGCCTGAAGGCAGCAGACGACAGTCGATGCCAGCAAGACCCTTCGCCCTTTCACCTGACTCCAATCAGCCCTTCAGACAGCGAGTTCCGTGCCGGTCTTACCGAGTAGCGCCCTCTCAATGAGGATGAGAAATCAGTTTTATCTGTCTCAAGTAGACCAGGGATAAAAGCCACACAAAACAGACTGACCAACGAAAGCGAGCGATAACACGCACGGCCGTTAGCCGCTGACGCGTAAGGTGATTGGAGACTGACGCGGAGTATGATTGGTGATAAAGAATATTTTTATAGCGGGGGGTGATAAAGAATATTTTTATAGCGGTTCGATCATATCAGTGCAAGGGTTTTATGTATTTTATGCGTCACACGATGAAATGTTCCTAAAGGGCAAAATACACCTGCGCAGAGTCAGCGGCGCTGCATGCTGCACTGGGGATTATGACGAGTACTTGGCCTGTTTTTTTTCACGCATTGTGTAGCGGGCTGTGGAAAAAAAAGAAATGTGTGACGCCGCTGTGCTGCCGAAGAATACAATCATTCTTATTTTTGACGCGTGCAGTGTCATTGCAGCGGGCAACCAACCAATCAGGGCGATGTATTTCAAGGGGGACAATCTGCTCTTTTATCAAAGAGGAATTCGTGTGTCTTCATGTCAAAACTTGTTAACGCTTATAGACGGCCATTTATCAATAGAAGCTTCCAAGGTGTTGCGGCTGTGTTCTTGTCATGCATAGTCAGGCCATCATTACGTTTTAAACAGTCATTTTAGTACAAACAGCAGATACCGGTCACCAAAGATTTCAATCGCTGTGAGATCGCTTCGATGCGTTCTACTTTATATCTCTTCAGTTGTTAATCATCTTCAGTTGTCTCGTTGGTGTAATGGATACGACGTTGCACTTCGAACCCAGAGATCCGTGGTTCGAGTTCATTTTTTTTTTAATAACTTTGAACAATAGTCTACAAAACAATGTCGACACATGCTATGGATATGAATCAATATTAATGTGACACATTTATTCTTTATTAGTTTTCTTCTTCTTCTTCTTCTGCGTTCGTGGGCTGAAACTCCCACGTACACTCGTGTTTTTTTGCACGAGTGGAATTTTTACGTGTATGACCGTTTTTTTCACCGCCATTTAGGCAGCCATACGCCGTTTTCGGAGGAAGCATTTCTCTACACCTACCCCACAGAACAACTTATACATTTTAAACAAATACTACAATGACAATAATTCAAATTGTCACTGAGAATAGAAAGGTTACTGTTTCCGAAAATTGCAATCACTTTTTTAAGGAAAAAAAATCCGAATGATGTCAAAATGCTTGGTGGTAATGCTCAATTGAACTTTATTAAAAAAAACTAAAAAACAATAAAAGTGTTCGTATAGCGCACTTTTAAGGGAGAGAGCTTGCAAATTTTAATGTCAACTCGGAATTAAGCTCCCCTGTTTTTTCTCGATACAATATCAATATCAATGACGCCCGCGGCATTGACGCTGTGTGTGCGAACTCAGGCACACGTAGCACGCACGCATCATTACCTCTATAATCTGCAGTGCGTCGTCTGTCCTGCTGAAGTTACATATGTGAGCGGCGGGCCTAAGTTTTGCCCGGTCACACGGTGGAATTATCGCATACGAACTAACTGCGATTCACTCGCAGGCGATGATGTCGTTGCCGATGGAACTTGCTCTATTCTCTGCGATTCAATCGCAAGTCAGAACCAATCAAACCGCGACGTTGCGACCTTCACACCGTGACTTGAAAAATGGCGGACAGCATCGAACTTACTGTGCTTATGAACACAGTAACAAGTCGTCTTGAAACCCCAAGAGAGACGCATTATTCACAAGCACAAGCATCGTGTGACCGGCTGCTTGTACAAGTCAAAAATTCTTCGTCGATTAAAAAATTTCCGGAAGCACAGTAAGTTCTTTAGATACCAAGGAGACATTTGAGGTGTGTACTAGGAAAGAAAACCGCCAAGTACAACTGCTTGCCTAGTAACTATTCCATGAAGGCCTCATGCTAAAAGGTATGTACCTATATTTAGAAAGGTCCAGAGGGATGTTTGAACATTGGTAGAGCGCCTCGGCAAAAAGCGTCCTCTCACGTGCAATGAATTTTAGCCGTGTGACCGGCTGCTTGTACGATTCAATTGGTGATTGTCACGTATGCAATGGAAGACACGATCGAATCGCAACCGCGTGACGGCCCCAATAAGGGGCTCCGCTCACCTATGTAACTTCAGCAGGACCGACGACGCACTGCACATTATAGAGGTAATGATGCGTGCGTGCTACGTGTGCCTGATTTCGCACACACAGCGTCAATGCCGCGGGTGTAGCGAGAAAAAACAGGGGAGCTTAATTCCGAGTTGACATTAAAATGTGCAAGTTCTCTCCCTTAAAGTACGCTTTACGACACACTTAAAAAAATAGAAAACAAAATGTAAGTTAAATTGAGCACCAAGCATTTTGACATAATTCGGATTTTTTTTTCGTTAAAAAAGTGATTGCAATTTTCGGAAACAGTAACTTTTCTACTCTCAGTGACAATTTAAATTATCGTCCTTGTAGTGTTTGTTTAAAGGACCCCAACAGGCTCTTTTTTAAGGTCAGCTAAAGCAGTTGGGGTTGATTTAATGATTTAGTTAAGCATCTAAAGATGCAAAAACCGAACAGTAAATCACAGGTTTTGTGTTGCATCAGTCTAATTTTACACAAAATGCATGCTCAAAAAGCGGCCAAATTCGTCTGCTACGCGAGACTTCAAAATCCCCGCGGCGGCAAGCCGTTGGCTGTGACGTCACAGACAGGCATCGGAAGCGAAAGTAGCGACGCTCGGTCTGCGTCTTTGCTGCAGCCGTGGATGCGCGCGTACTCCCGACATCATGCCGAGAGAGTGTGCTGCTTCCGTATGTTCGGAGTTGCAAAAAAAGGACTCAGGCTTGAGTTTTTATTTGTTTCCATCAGACTCAAGGCTCAAGCAGGAATGGGCTGTGAAAATGAATCGGCTGGACCCAAAAACAAAGAAACAACAACAACAAAAACAAAAACAACAACAACAACACTATTGTTGAGAAACCAGCGAAACTACATCAACAACAACAACAACAACAACAACAACATTATTGAGAAACCAGCGAAACTACATCAACAATAACAACAACAACAACCTCAACAACAACAACCACAACAGCATTTTTGAGAAACCAGCGAAACTGTATCAACAATAACAAAGACAACAACAACCACAACACAGTACAATATTGGGCAACAACTACAACAACTACAACGACGACACAACACTGACAACAACTCAAAAACCAAGAACAACTACAATGTCAACAACACCACCAACAAAAGCTTTACACTGATAAACAGTAGGTGGAACACGATTGATTTGACACGTAATAACCTTGATTTCATCTACGACGACAACAACAACATCAACTCAAATTCGAGAACATAATTATACGTCTTCAACAACATAACCAACAACAAATCCGATAGTACTTCAACTACAATCTCAACAGTGATCATGGGCTGCCTAATCTATTTGCTGAGTCTGGCAGACATTTGACTTTTTCCTCGTAAACTGTGTGCCTCAAACCTGACTAAGAGGATACAACTCTACATTAATCCCCGATTATCAACCCAGATAGATGGGACACTTCCGTCTCAACTCCAGCACGATCTCCAGCAACAGACGCTGTTACCTGCTCGCTCCTAAGCCACTCCCCCAGCCTGTATGTCTACACACTGACACCAATTAAACCTCCAACTGAGCTGTTAACCCGTGATTTGTAAAAATGTAAAAAATATTTTACAAATTACGTCAAACCTAAAACCGCGATTTGTAAAAATGTAAAAAAAATAAATAACATTCATTTCTCTATTCAGCCTATTGTCCCATCGCTGGCGAATTCGGATCGCTTCCTCCCAGTGAAAAGCTAGCAGCAACAGAGTCGCGCTTGTGGTCCAAGTTGTGGAATGTGTCCAAGTTGTGGAATGTGTCCAAGTTGTGGAATGTGTCCAAGTTGTGGTATGTGTCCAAGATGTGGTATGTGTCCAAGTTGTGGTATGTGTCCAAGATGTGGTAATGTTTCCAAGATGTGGTAATGTGTCCAAGTTGTGGTATGCGTCTAAGATGTGGTCTGTGTCCAAGTTGTGGTATGTGTCCAAGATGTGGTATGTGTCCAAGTTGTGGTATGTGTCCAAGTTGTGGTATGCGTCTAAGATGTGGTCTGTGTCCAAGTTGTGGTATGTGTCCAAGATGTGGTATGTGTCCAAGTTGTTGTATGTGTCCAAGATGTGGTATGTGTCCAAGACGTGGTAATGTGTCGAAGTTGTGGTATGTGTCCAAGTTGTGGAATGTGATGGGACAATAAAGAAATGAAAAAAAAATCTAATAGATTCATTGACTTTGGGGTAGCGCGACTCCACTGGGAGGAAGCGACCCGAATTTCCCAGCAATGGGAAGATAAAGAAAAGAGAAAAAAATCCCATAGATCCCTTGACTTTGGGGTAGCGCGACTCTGTTGCTGCTAGCTTTCCACTGGGAGGAAGTGACCCGAATTTCCCTGCGACGGGACAATCTAGTAATGAAAAAAATAATAATAATCTAAACATCAACAGTCGCGCTACCCCAAAAGTCAAGGGATTTTGTTTTTGTGCCTTGACTTTGGAGATGACAAGAAAATATCGGGAGCATTAACGTGATTTGTAAAAAAAATTACAATTCACGGGGCGTGCAGACCCTTGATTTTAACCCCCAGGCTCAAAACTGTAAGGTTCAGCAGCTAAAGTTGCTTCTGCCATGATAACTGATTGTGACGTCATCGGAATGGTTACCCAGAATTCACCACTTCCGTACTCTCGCGGACGTTCGGGATACAATGGCCGCCAGATCGGAACGCGAAAACTCTTCGCTTCAGCCACGAAATTCGTCGGATTATGGCCCAAAACGATTCCGAAATAAACTAAACCCTGTGAGGGAAGGTGAGAAAACAATTTCCTACGGCATGCATATGTCTGGTTAACCTAAGTCACGCCAAAACGCAAATGAACGCGTTTTTGACACCAAAAACAGCCTGTTATGGTCCTTTAAAATGTGTAAGTTGTTCTGTGGGGTAGGTGTAGAGAAATTAAAAACAAATAAAGAATAAATATGTCACATTAATATTGATTCATATCCATAGCATGTGTCAACATTGTTTTGTACTGTTCAAAGTTATTAAAATAAAAAATAAAAAAAATCTGACTTTGTTGAATTCGAACCACGGACCTACGAGTTCGAAGTGCACGCCGTGACACACCAACGAGACAATTGAAGAATGTTAACAATTGAAGAGATATATAGTAGAACGCATCGATGCGATCTCGCAGCGATTAAAATCTTTGGTGACCAGTATCTGCTATTTGTACTAAAATGTCTGTGTTTAAAACGTAACGATGGCCTGACTATGCATGACATGAACACACGCGCAACACCTGGGAAGCATTTTTTGATAAATGACCGTCTACAAGCGTTGACAAAATTTGACATGAAGAGACACGAATTCCTCTTTGACAAAAGAGCAGATTGTCCCCTTTGAAATACATCGCCCTGATTGGTTGGTAGCCCGTTGCATTGACACTGCACGCGTCAAAAATAGGAAGGATTGTAGTCTTTGGCTGCACAGCGGCGTCACACATTTCTTTTTTTTCCACAGCCCGCTACACGCTGCGTGAAAAAAAAACCCAGGACAAGTACTCGTCATAATCCCCATTGCAGCATGCAGCGCCGCTGACTCTGCGCAGGTGTATTTTGCCCTTAACCGCTGACGCGTCCAGCGATTGGAAACTAACGCTGAATATGATTGGTTTCATTGGTGAATATTTCTTTAGAGGTTTGATCAGTGCAATCGGTTTATATGTATATGTATATGTATATAGAGAGTGTTCTGAGGAAGCCTATACTGACTGGGTTAGAGAAGTTTTCATTCTGGTAGGAAGTTTGCGAACATGGGTACCGAATAGAGAGAACCCTGTTGGCAGGGAGGCTGTGGAAAGCTCCACTCCAGTCGTTTTGAACCCCCAAGAGAGACGCTTCTGCGCGCCTGTCTGCTAGTTCTCCACTTTTGTCAGATTTTCATTTCGATATGACTTAGATTTATTGCAGCCACTGGACTTTTGCCACAGTTATCGCCACCGAAAATGAATTCAATGGCGTTTAGAAAAGGCTAACGGCTGAAGAAGAAAAGCGCTGATATATTATATCGTGGAGCGTTTAAAAGTTAAAAAGGCATCGTAAAAATCGATGAGTTCTATCGAATGAGTTCAGAATGCTCTGTTTGGAAGCTATTCAACCTCTCCTTCCCCTGCTCACACACACACACACACACACACACACACACACACACACACACACACACACACACTCACACACACACACTCACACACACACACACATACATCACACACACACACACACACACACACACACACACACACACACACCGTGCACACGGTTGTGGTATGTGTCCAAGTTGTGGTATGTGTCCAAGATATGGAATGTGTCCAAGATGTGGTATGTGTCCAAGTTGTGGTATGTGTCCAAGTTGCGGTATGTGTCCAAGTTGCGGTATGTGTCCAAGATGTGGTAATGTGTCCAAGTTGTGGTATGCGTATAAGATGTGGTATGTGTCCAAGTTGAGGTATGTGTCCAAGTTGTGGTATGCGTCTAATATGTGGTCTGTGTCCAAGTCCAAGACGTGGTAATGTGTCGAAGTTGTGGTATGTGTCCAAGTTGTGGAATGTGATGGGACAATAAAGAAATGAAAAAAAATCTAATAAATTCATTGACTTTGGGGTAGCGCGACTCTGTTGTTGCTAGCTTTCCACTGGGAGGAAGCGACCCGAATTTCCCAGCGATGGGAAGATAAAGAAAAGAGAAAAAAAATCCCATAGATCCCTTGACTTTGGGGTAGCGCGACTCTGTTGCTGCTAGCTTTCCACTGGGAGGAAGTGACCCGAATTTCCCAGCGATGGGAAAATCTAGTAATGAAAAAAAAATTCTAAACATCAACAGTCGCGCTACCCTAAAAGTCAAGGGATTTTGTTTTTGTGCCTTGACTTTGGAGATGACAAGAAACAAGAGGCGAAGCCTTCAAGGCTCCCGTAAGAAATAGACAAACAGTAACACAAACTCAATCACTCCGTCACACGCACACACACACACACACACACACACACACACACACACACACACACACACACACAGAGTTAAAACTAACGCATCATATCTACTCCATGTATAATTTTCAAAAGAAGGCAAACAGATAAAATGACTGTGTATTTGTTGTTGGTGTAGTTGTCCCTGAAGGAGATCTTGTGCAATCCTCACACACACACACACCCACACACACACACACACACCACACACACACACCCACACACACACACACACACTTTTTCAGCATAATTATCATGGCAAAGCTTATCTACAATCATTAACCTACCCTAGAGCTTGCGTATCAAGATAATATATTCTTAGAATTGTCATACGACTAAGAGTTAAAGATATGGAAACAAATGAAGAGTTGGATTACAACGCTGCAGTTTTCTCTGCCCTGGATTGGAAATCTACCATCAGCTTATTTGTCTTTTGCACTGCAGACGCAAAGCAATAGGTACCTGCCATGTGGCCACTTTTTCCACTGCTGTCCTCAGTCTTATACTTTTCATCAAGACTTGTCACCATGCCGAGTGGATCTTAATTCGGAAGTCGTCATGTGTCGATCTTGTTGTAGCTTATCCTCCTTTCTGAAACAAAAGGCAAAATGCGATTAGTTGTGATGACTACAACCTACACAAATATAAACAGTGTTTTGATACTGAATAGTCGGGTTATACAAGCCACTTTACCCATGCAGCATGGGAACCCTACAATATGTGAAACATGTCAACTGACTGCAGCAGCCTGGTTCTTAAAATAATTCTGACGGTCAACACAGTCAACACACTATTCTGTAGTCACAGTCCATTTTGAGGAGAAACTGGGGTACTCTCTGATGGTCTTGTTTGAGTGATAACGATCAACTCAGTAGGAAGAAACCAACATAGGACAAAAACAAACATTAAGCTTTAACATTAACCGCAGAAAAATACAGGATCTTATGTACCATTATGTAGAACAAAATTCCACAGCAAGCTTTCTTTGGACGAATGTCGTTGTCTCAAAACTCGCATTCTACCTGCTGTCCAAAAGAAGCTATCTTACGTTGTGCTGCCTTGAAAAAAAATACCAACAAAGACAAGGAATTAGCTGTTGCAAGGTAAGTTTACCAAACGTTACAGACATTAGCGAATCATGAAAGTGCGTAAACAGCGAACAGTACAATCAAAGAGAGGAGTCTGGAATGAAACGCGATACAGATCTAGGTAGATCTAGCATTCAAAAACTGTCTTTTAAATTTAAGGAAGTTGTTGCAAGGTACCAAATTTTACAGACAGAACCATGACAGAGCATGTTTTGAAACTGAGGCAAAATCGTAATAATTTTGACTTTGAGAACAGATTCATTCCGTTTCCTTATATCTGCATGTTCAAATAAATGGTGGACAGTTTTATACGGGCAGAGCAAACTTGAGACTCTACTGCAAGTCTTCAAATTCACATAATTAAACCGAACCAAGAACAAAGACATCCAAACATTACAGGCACTTTAGATCAACTCATTTCACTAGAGGTGACTGCCTAGCACTGTGTTTTTTCTTTCTTTCTTCGTTCATGGGCTTAGACTCCCACGTTCACTCATGTTTTTAGCACGAGTGGATTTTTACGTGTATGACCGTTTTTACCCCGCCATTTAGGCAGCATACGCCGATTTCGGGGGAGCACTGTGTTTGATATCCGTGTCTGCTGAAATAAAAAGAAATTAAACAAAACGGATTATCAGTAACTGAGTAACTTAGGTGACACGTTGTAAGAGTGGGAAACACTAGATCTGTCTGTACTTACCGGTGACACGACTGCCAGATCGACACTGCGCTTTCGACAGCTTTTCCTCGCGCAGACACTGGAAACACGCTGTGCAGAACAAACTGTAGGAAATCTCCTTTGGTATCTTCTTTATCTATTTTTCTGGGGCTAAGAAACCGAACAATGTGAAATCGCCTTCCCCGAATCGGCGAATGCAGAGGTGAGAACTGAAAAGTGAATCTATACCACAATCCTTTACGCGACCTGACCTGATCTTGACCCCTGACCTGGTCTACATACCACACACGACACAAACCAGTCACCTGCTTTTACCCCCTCAAAACCCCCCACCACCCGTTTTCTTTGGATACACACTTTAACTACACACATGCCGACAAAATGTTGATCATTACTTCAATAGTTTGAAGATGGTGCTTGAAAAATAACCAGGTAAAATGAGTATTTCGGTGTTTAGTCAAAGGTTAAAGTTTCTACCACAGACATACATACACACATACATACATACGCACAGACAGACAAAAATGACGATCGCATAGGCTACACTTACGTGAGCCAAATATCGGGAGCATTAACGTGATTTGTAAAAATAATTACAAATCACGGGGCGCGCAGATCCTTCATTTTAACCCCCAGGCTCAAAACTGTAAGGTTCAGCAGCTAAAGTTGCTTCTGCCATGATAATTATTTGTGACGTCATCGGAATGTTTACCCAGAATTCACCACTTCCGTACTCTCGCGGACGTTCGGGATACAATGGCCGCCAGATCGGAACGCGAAAACGCTTCGCTTCAGCCACAAAAATCGTCGGATTATGGCCCAAAACGATTCCGAAATAAACTAAACCCTGTGATCCCGGGAAGATGAGAAAACAATTTCCTACGGCATGCATATGTCTGGTTAGCCTAAGTCACGCCAAAACGTAAATAAACGCGTTTTTGACACCAAAAACAGCCTGTTATGGTCCTTTAAACCATAGACCTATTTAAATATAGGTCCCTGTTTAAACTATCGAGATTGTCTAAGAATGACTTGAAATGAGCTGAATGAGTGACTGTAAACGTACGATAGGGGCTTCGACAACCTGATCAGTTTTTCCCCTTGATTTGTATTTCATTTTTCTTAAAAATATTCTGTTTTGGGGTTTGTATTTAGTAATTGTTTGTTAAAACATAATATAATGTTGTTGTCCTAGTTGAGCAAGTGTACATTTACTGTTTGAATGACATTTCGACACTTACATTTACAAAAATAATGACGGTGTTTCTAATCAATACGTTTTAGAAAGGCGACGAATCGCGTTTGCAGATAAATTTATATTATTTTTGCAACCGCACTTGGTAAACAACAAAATAATTGCTTCGGTAACCATGAAATACGCAGCGCATTCACCTCCTCTGCAAACAGAGACAACGAGTCGTAAATAATCCTCCACCGTCGAGGTACTCTATTTTGACCTGTGGTCAAGTAACTTTGCTACGGCAGCAAATTCCTCAATTTGGGAAGAATTTCTCTACACAATAGTGAAGACGTGATGTACTGTTGCTACATTCCAAGAAGCAGGCTGTGTCTCGAATGGTCAGTGATGACAATCAGACAAAGCTGTCTCGCAGACTAAGGCAAACGACAACATTTCCATTCCTCCTGAGGATTATAGGCCTAGCATGGTAGAGTCGAATAAAACCAACTGAGGAAGAAAGAAAAAAAACGGCCGCAGATAAACCAAGCAACCGGCAAACAGAGATTTAATGCGTTCTCCGGAACATGACGCTGAGGGCATAGCACACTGGTTTGCTATTATTATTGAGGTTTGCTGGCTGCGTTCATCCGTCACTGACATCTTGTTTTCTCGCTGTCTTTACGGGAAGGAAAACAAAAGCAAATACTGGTATCGTGTTGATGCCTTTACGATTGTTTCTGTCCTCTGTGTTCGTTTGTGAGAAAGCCAGCGGCCGGTTCTGTCACTGTCACGAAGTGCACAACGTACGTTTGCACATAAAGCCAAGGCTACACTGTGCATTCGTCTGTCTGTCTGTCTGTCTGTCTGTCTGTCTGTCTGTCTGTCCGTTTGTCTGTCTGTGTATCTCTTTTACTTGAGTACTCATGAACCCATGTGCATGCACTACGTAATATGAGGCAACATGACGCTGCCAGATTGTTTGACATAAATATGAGTGAACTGGATGGTACATAAAGGCCTACAAGGCATATGCAGTAGACCGACAAGCATCACTGGGAGGCATTGCTCACGCAGAACACAGAGAAAGGTTGGCACAGGACTGTGTATGTAACCAACACGTGGTACCGTAATAAATAGTTACTCTATTGCATCTTGGTAGCGGCGCCACACACCGGCCCACCCCACCTCTCCCCGTCTTCTGTGACTGGGACGGGAAGAATGTTTCCTCTGTGACGGAAGGAGGAAGAATTTTACCCTTGTGACTTGGAGAAGGCGACATTTTCTATCCCGTGAAAGATATAGAGGAAGAATCCCCCAGGTTGTTTGGAATAATATGTCATTTTGACGTTTTACTTTTCGCGAATTGTCAGATAACCCGTAATGAAGACACCAGCTCTGCTTCCCGCTGCGTGTATGCGTGTATAACTACACAAACTGAATTAAGAACCCCCAGTCCTTGTTTCTCAATCATCAAAGACAAATGGAGGGGAGGGGAGGGAGGGGGGGTAGAAAAACGACGAAAAAGAGAACAGCTTCGCCGATGACAGACATTGTACAATGCACAGAAAGCACACAAGGAGGCGAACAGATCAGACCGTCAGTAGCTTTACAGATACACATAATTATGTATTGGTAAGTACACGAACTCGGGGCAGCGTACAAGTATAAACAAATAGCGAAGCCGTCTGAACCGAAAGGCCATGAACTGTTCAGCCGTTGTCTAACACTTATCCTCCCGTCTGCTTGAAGAAACGCATAGTGTAATGTTTCTTCTTCTTCTTTGTTTGCTCAGACAGGCACTTCTCCTGACAAATGCTGCTGTCCGTTGAATGGTCTCCACATGGCCGTAGAGCTTTTCACTCACTGGTGTGTCAGCAGGCCAGAATTCTGCTCTCAGGTTTTGGTGCATTCGACAGTCCTGCAGGAAATGCTCCACTGGCACGCAGAGGATTCTGCAATGCAGAATATTGTGTACATGTGGTGCCTAAGGCGACAGTGACCTGTTCTCAGTCTCTACGGTAACTTGGTCTGCTCTAGAGAGGTGGTAGAAACTGTCTCTGCGGTGGTAGTGGGGGTGTTGTTACATCCACCGTCTCTTCTGTCTCTCTTTGACCATTTCTTTTCCCTCTTCGTAGCTGACTTCATGGTCCTCTTGTGTAAGTTGTCTTCCCTCTTTTGCCAGCCTGTCAGCCTCCTCGTTGCCTTGTAAATTGCAGTGATGAGGTACCCAACGGATGACTTGTCTTCTTATTGGATAGATGTAGGGCGAGTCCTGGTTGTTGAGATATTGGTTTCGAGGGTTCTGCAAGACCTTGAGCACAGAAAGTGCATCAGAGAAGATGACAACTTTGGTGTGTGTGACTGCTTTGTTGGTTTCAAGGATACTGACTGCAGTCCTCAGGGCTTCCACCTCTGCCCTGTAGTGCGTTGAGAACTTTCCTGTCAGCATGGCGTGGCGTATTGACCTTCCGTCTCTGAGTGTGGTTTTTTCTTCTTTTTTTTCTTTTAGGAAGATACCACCTCCGCCGTTTCTGGTTGCCTCTTCTGCGGAGCCGTCTGTTTAGACGTGGGTCCAGTCCCCCAGCGGGAAGGTCTCCTGTATGTGTTCCAGGGGAACGGCTTTTCTCTCTGTATCTGATTGGGTTCCTTTTTGATTGGTGCATGGGATCCTCATGTTCCCTAAGCCATGCTGGGAGTGCGATTTGAGCGGGGATTAGCTTGCTTGTGTGTTGCAGCAGGACTGGATCTTGTCTTTCCAGTCTGCGTGCCTGATGTAGGAAGCTGCTTCTCTTTAGCCTGCACTTGGTGATGTCTGACATTCTAGCATGCATTGGGTGATCCTCAAGGCACTTGAACTTGGCGCTCTGCACCAGGATTTTGTGTCTCGTCTGTTCACGAGAGTCTGGAGTCCTGTTACAGTGTCCATGGCTTTAATAGGGGTTGACTTCAACTGAGGCTCCAGTAATGATGCATGATGCCTGGTTCTGTACCCTTCTTGCCTTGTCGAAGTTGGACTGTGACATGAAGAGATACCATACTCTAGAACGGGTCTGACACGTCCATCGTACAGATTCGTTAGGATACTGTAGTCGGCGCCCAATGATGAGCCGGAGATGCGTAGTTTTGCTTGCATAGTGCACTTTTGGATGTGAGCCTTCCAGGTCATGTAGGTGTCTTGTCCTGGGGCAGGGTGTGCCCGTTGACTCTTCTGTCTGCGCTAAGGTCTTCGGTGGATAGGCTGAAGATCTCTTTAAACAGGACCGGTAAAGAGTTGTCTATTATTCCAAATAGAGTTTAAACAGGTAGGTTTTTAAAGCGGTTTTAAAAGCGGGGGTTGAGTCCATGTGGCGAATGTTACGGGGAAGGGAGTTCCATTGTTTAGGGGCTGCATAGGAGAAGGACCCGTGACCTTAAGTTTTAGTTCTAACATGGGGGATGCGGAAAAGTCGAGAATCAGCAGAGGAGCGAAGCTGTCTGGACGGTGTGTATACACAGTCAGAAGATCGGAGAAATAAACAGGAGATGTTTGACAGAAAAAGCTATGACAGAGAGTACAAAGTTTGTAGTTAATGCGGGCTTCAATAGGTAGCCATTGGAGAGAGCGGAGTAGTGGTTTGGCATGATCTTTTTGGCATGCTTTTAGAACTAGTCTTGCTGCTGCATTATGTACTTTCTGAAGTTTGTTCACGATATATACATGGGGCATTTAGAAAGAAGAGCATTGCAGTAGTCTAGGCCAAATAAAAAAAATAGTCTGTTTACGGTAACATAGGCCAAAAAAATAGGGTCGGTAGGTCGGGATTTTTTTTCCCCCAAAAAACATATTTTTAAGTTATTTTGCCAAAAAACAAAGACTTTTTTTTTCACCCCAAATGCCAAAAAAAAGTCTAGGGTCGCGCGAAAAAATAGGGTCGGTCGGGATACTGTAAACAGACTTTTTGTTTTGTTTTGCCCTATCTTAGACAAAACAAAGGCACACATAAGAGCTTTAGTCGCATCGACTGTCAGACAATATCGAATAGAACTGATACGTCGAATTTCCAGGAATGCAGACTTACATACATTTGTCACATGCTTGCCAAGACACATGTCATCAGATACAATGAATCCAAGATTGCGTGCAGAAGAGGAAAAGGGAACGTCACAGTCTTAATGCAGTAGTGAGGGGTGGAGCAGAAGAAGAACGGTTAGATGTTATTAATAAAGACTCTGCTTTTACATTTAGTCAAGTTTTGGCTAAAATGTTTTAACATAGAGGGGGAATCGAGACGAGGGTCGAGGTGTATGTGTGTGTGTGTGTGTGTGTGTGTGTGTGTGTGTGTGTGTGTGTGTGTGTGTGTGTGTGTGTAGAGCGATTCAGAGTAAACTACTGGACCGATCTTTATGAAATTTTACATGATAGTTCATAGGAATGATATCCCCAGATACTTTTTTCATATTTTCGATAAATGTCTTTCATGACGTCATATCCGTTTTTTTGGTAAAAGTTGAGGCGGCACTGTCACACCCTCATTTTTCAATGAAATTGATTGACATTTTGGTTAAGTAATCTTCGACGAAGCCCGGATTTGGTATTGCATTTCAGCTTGGAGGCTTAAACATTAATTGATGACTTTGGTCATTAAAAATCTGAAAAATGTAATTAAAAATATTTATTTTTATAAAACGATCCTAAAACAATTTTGTCTTATTCTTCATCAATTTCTGATTTCAAAAACATATAAATATGTTATATTCGGATTAAACACAAGCTCTGAAAATTAAAAATATAAAAAATATGATTAAAATTAAATTTCCGAAATCGATTTAAAAACAATTTCATCTTATTCCTTGTCGGTTCTTGATTCCAAAAACATATAGATATGATATGTTTGGATTATAAACAAGCTCAGAAAGTTAAAAACAAAAGAGATACAGCAAAGCGTGCTATCCTGCTTAGCGGAACCACTACTACCGCGCTATTCTGGATCGTAAATTTGCCATGAGCGGTGGACTGACGATGCTACGAGTATACGGTCTTGCTGAAAAAATGCAGTACGTTCAGTTTCATTCTGTGAGTTCGACAGCTTGACTAAATGTTGTATTTTCGCCTTACGCGACTTGTTTCATTATTCAGCTTAAGCTTGTTGTCTGTCATCCAGGTCTTGATTTCAGAGATACATTTTTTTTTATTTTGGGTTGAAGTAAGTGCTCGGTCTGAGGAAAAGGAGTCTTGAAGCTGGGTATCATCAGCAAATGACTGACTGGAAATAGCAACAGAGTTAACTAAGGAAGTAAGAGGTTTTGTGTACAAAATGAAAAGAGGAGGGCCTACAACTTAGCCTTGTGGGACACCAAATGCTACCTCAGCAGATGATGAGTGGAGGTTATCAACTGTGACTGTCTGTGACCTTCCAGTCAAGTACGACTCAAACCAGGCCAGTGCGGTGCCAGAGATACCATAATGCACGTTTAGCCTCCTCAAAAGAAGTGCATGATCAATGGTATTAAAGACTGCCGACAAATCCAGTAAGGTCAAAAGAGACACTTTACCGTGATCAAGGACAAACAGGATGTCGTTCATAATCTTGACTAGGGCTGTTTCAGTACTGTAAAATGGCCGGTACGCTGATTGGGACACACTGAGCAGGTTGTTAAAATGCAAGTAAGTCAGTAACTGTTGTAAGACTGATTTCTTTAAAATTTTGGACAGAAAAGGGAGATTTGAAACTGGGCGATAGTTCTTCAGCTGATTCGGGTCAAGAGACTCTTTTTTGAGTAGAGGTTTCACAAGAGCAGATTTATACACAGGAGGAACTGATCCGGACTGCAAACAATCATTCACAATTTAAACAATAGTTGGGAGTAGCTCATCAAGACATTCAACAAACAATGAAATTGGTAGTGGGTCAAGAGAGCAAGTTCATGGTTTTGCTTGCAGAGTTAAAGTTTTCAGTGAGTCAACCGATACAGAGTGAAAGCTTTCAAAAGTAGAAGCAACACATATGTTGTCATCTTCGACAGGAGACGACGAATGTATATCAAGCTCTGAGCGAATCTGTGTTACTTTGTCTGAAAAGAAATGACAAAAAGTCTCAGGAAGTGTTACTGGGTCGTGGGAATTGGGGAGAGGGGAGACTGTCTTGCGGCCGATAAGTCTGTTTGTTAAGCTGAACAACAGTTTGCTGGAAAGGCTCCCTGCTATCTGGGTCGAGGAGAACGCTCGTTTGGCTCCGTCCACAATGCTGGCAACAAACCGTTTTTCAGCATTAAAAATCTGTTTGTGTATTGTCAAGCCAGATTTGAGCCACTTGCTCTCTGCTCGTCGTCGCTGCTGTTTAGCCTTGGTCAGTTCATCTTAGACAGCAGGGTACCAGGGGGCGGTTTTGTTGGGATGCAGTTTGAAGCGAGTGATGGGGGCATGGCGGTCAAGTACACCCCGAAGGACAGAGTTCAGCTTGTCAGCTGTTGGGCAATGCGCGCAGATCGGCCTTGAACGCTTCTCTGTCAATAGTCCGTAACTTGCGTAACTCCCTGGACACAGGGGACTGTGTAGGAATGAGTACGTTTAATTCACACAAAACACAGAAGTGGTAAGAAGTTAGACTGTGAGATACGACTGTAGACTGAATGATATATGTATATATGTATATCTGGGAATGGCTGTTAAAATTACCAATGACCACGCAGTTTCCATGGGGGATTTCCATGGCTTGGAGGGTTAGAGCTCGAACTGGCGGGCAGTATACAGATTGTACATCCTGGTCGTCTTCTCGCCTATGGTCACATCGGCTCCATGGATCTCTGCCTGGTCATCGAAATTCACTGTGACGTGAAGCGCTGGTATGTTGCTCCTGACCAGTATGAGAACTCCGCGTTTGTGTCTGCCTATCCTGTCCACGCAAAAGGTTTGGTAGCTTCTTATGGTGAACCGCAGGTTTTGTGTGAGGTGAGTCTCCTGGATGCAGTCTATGTCGATATCCTCTTTGTGAAGCCGTTCAGCAAGCGGAATCTTCTTCCTGAATTTTCCGTCCCCGTTCCACTGCAGTACATTCAATGGTTTTGGCTTTGCATCTGCAGGGATGTTCTAGCCAGTAGCATTTAGCCGCGTCACCCGCCGCCTGGCTTCACCACGAAACGGGGCACAGGGACCACCAGTAGTTGAGTTTGGGCCTCTTGGAGGCGCGAGGCCCGGCGAGTACCACCCCGGCGGGTCTCTAACAGAAGAGCAGCACTTGTCAGATTTCCAGTGTGTTCTGTCAAGTGAGCGTTTGGGAACCAGGATGCAGTTACGCACCAGTCCATCGCTGTGCTGGTCCATTTTGTCCGACTTCGGCTGGTTATTGTTCAGAGTTTCCCTCTCTTAGGCTGCTTTCCTTACTGGGATGACGAGTACAGCCTGCCCGGTGTTTATGTAATCTGAAAATCATGGGGAATCCTCGTTCGCCCAAACATCCGTTGAGAGCAGGCTCCTTGTCCACCTGTTTGACCATTGGGATGTGAGACTGCACGCCCTCTTCCGCCTTTACAGCCGTTGAGAGATCGCTCTCATCATCCGCATGTTTAACCGTTGGGGCATCTAAGTCTTCGTAATTGACCCACACCTGGGAGGTTTGGTTCAATGGGCACCAGGGCGTTTTCACTCACCGCTGGGCCTGCATGCCGCACGTTTCGGGGCCAAACCTCCTCCGCACCCTTGCGTTTGGCCTGGAGAGCAAAAGGCTCCCAGTTGCCGCCCAACACCTCGTGGAGGAGTGCTTAAAGGCACAGTAAGCCTCCCGTAAACCATCACAGAGCTCCCCGAGCGTCTAAATACAGTACAAGCATACTTCCATTTGAACGCTCACCGAACGGGAACATCCTGGCTGCTTTCTGTCGAGCGTGAGACATTTTCCAAGAATTTATTTTCGTGGACTTGGCCCTGAAGAACAATGGCGCCTCGTTTTTGCGCTAGACCTAACTTTTAAAATCTAAATAATAAATTGACAGCTTGTTACACAAACATTCTTTAATCATAAAAGAATTCGTTTTTCATCAAGACAAGATCAGAACAATTCGAAGTTGTGAAAGTTTAAAAAAAGAAAAGCCCGGAAGCAGGGTCACGCAAGGGTCGTAGCAGACGACGGCCCGGTTTATCAGTGCAAATCGCCGTTCCTCTCAACAGTCAAAAGCCATCGCTAGAGTTCTTGTGAACCACAGCCGTTGTTTCGTGCATAAAAAACGTGCTATTGTAGATAAGCTCACGTCGAGTCGCATTCAAATGACTAACTATGACGACTGCATTGTGAAAAGGGGGAAAACTGGATCACACGGGTTCACGATGGCTCAGGGGTAAGATAAACCACGCAAAAATAAATTCTTTGAAAATGGTTCGCTCTTTACGGAGGGCATCTAGGATGTTCTCAATTGGTGAGTGTTTAAATGAAAGGGTGTTTGTACTGTGTGTAAAAGCCTGACCGTATCTGTGATGGTTTACGGGAGGCTTACTCTGCCTTTAAAGCCGCATATAAATTGTTGTGTAGAGGCTTACTGATAGGGAGAGACTTATAATACAATGCTGTCTTTTTTTCCGGTGATTAAAGTAGCTTGACTAGTCCGCGGTGATTGCTGTTACGCACACGCACTACGCCAACACGCTACGGACGCATCTCACAACCTGTAGTTGGGCATGTTGTAATGGAGGATAGAGTCTGCGTACACCTGCGCGCTTGTTAAATCTGCGATTATAAGGACAAAATACACGAACGCCCGCACTTACGCATATTCTGTTCTTTTTACATTTAGTCGAGTTTTGATTTCTTTTCCAATTTGGATGATAATTCTGTGTTTAATTTGTTGACTTGTGTATGTAATAACCTGACTGTCTGATCTGCCATCTGCTTAGTTTTTACATTTAGTCAAGTTTTGACTAAATGTTTTAACATAGACGGGGAATCGAGACGAGGGTGGTGGTGGTGGTGGTGGCAGTGGTGTGTGTGTGTGTGTGTGTGTGTGTGTGTGTGTGTGTATGTGTGTGTGTGGAGCGGTGTGTGTGTGTGTGTGTGTGTGTGTACGTGTGTGTGTAGAGCGATTCAAAGAAAAGTACTGGAATGATCTTCATAAAACTTTACATAAGAGTTCCTGAATATGATATCCCCATACGTTTCTTTCTTCCTTTTTATATTTAGTCAAGTTTTGACTAAATATTTTAACATCGAGGGGGAATCGAAACGAGGGTCGTGGTGTATGTGCGTGTGTGTGTGCGTGTGTGTGTGTGTGTGTGTGTGTGTGTGTGTGTGTGTGTGTCTGCGTGTGTGTGTCTGTGTCTGTGTGTGTGTGTAGAGCGATTCAGACTAAACTACTGGACCGATCTTTATGAAATTTGACATGAGAGTTCCTGGGTATGAAATCCCCGAACGTTTTTTTCATTTTTTTTGATAAATGTCTTTGATGACGTCATATCCGGCTTTTCGTGAAAGTTGAGGCGGCACTGTCACGCCCTCATTTTTCAACCAAATTGGTTGAAATTTTGGTCAAGTAATCTTCGACGAAGCCCGGACTTCGGTATTGCATTTCAGCTTGGTGGCTTAAAAATTAATTAATGACTTTGGTCATTAAAAATCTGAAAATTGTAAAAAAAATTAAAAATTTATAAAACGATCCCAATTTACGTTTATCTTATTCTCCATCATTTGCTGATTCCAAAAACATATAAATATGTTATATTCGGATTAAAAACAAGCTCTGAAAATTAAATATATAAAAATTATTATCAAAATTAAATTGTCGAAATCAATTTAAAAACACTTTCATCTTATTCCTTGTCGGTTCCTGATTCCAAAAACATATAGATATGATATGTTTGGATTAAAAACACGCTCAGAAAGTTAAAACAAAGAGAGGTACAGAAACGCGTGCTATCCTTCTTAGCGCAACTACTACCCCGCTCTTCTTGTCAATTTCACTGCCTTTGCCATGAGCGGTGGACTGACGATGCTACGAGTATACGGTCTTGCTGAAAAATGGCATTGCGTTCAGTTTCATTCTGTGAGTTCGACAGCTACTTGACTAAATATTGTATTTTCGCCTTACGCGACTTGTTTTTTTTTAATAAATATCCTTGATGACGTCATATCCGGCTTTTTTTTGTGTGAAAGTTTAGGCGGCATTGTCACACCCTCATTTTTTGATCAAATGTATGGATATTTGGTTCAGCAATCTTCGAAGAAGCCCGGACTATGGGTTTGCATTTCAGCCTGGAAGCTTAAAAATTAATTAATGAGTTTGGTCATTAACAATCTAAACATTTTAATTAAAATTAAAATTGGGGGGATTTCATCTTATTATTTATCATTTCCTGGTTCCAAAAACATATAGACATGTTATGTTTGGATTACATACAAACAAGCTCACAAAAGTAACAAGAATAGAGGAAAGCGCGCTTTCCTGTGACGTGCAATTGCTACCGCGCTATACTGGCTTGTCAATTTCAGTGCGTTTTTCACGTGAAAGTGCCACCGATTTCTATGCCGCGGGGAATCGACGAAGCTATATTGTCTTGGTGAAAAAATGCAGTGCGTTCATTTCCATTCTGTGAGTTCAATTGACTAAATGTAGTAATTTTGCGTTACGCGACGTGTTTCTTATTGTAAATGTGTTTTTAAGACCGTACCACTATTAGCGAACGAGAAGAAGAAGAGAGAAGAAGCGGTAGGCTTGTTGTTGTATTCATACTTATGATTGTCAACTTGATTTCCCGACCATGTAAACAGAAATAAAACATGGTTTAAACCAACTCAGGTCAACACTTGCACGCGTAAGCTATACACGCGTAACGCGCGTCATGCGTGTACCCGTGACGAGCGTATATAGCTTGCACGTGCACGTTTTGACCCGTTTCGTATTTAAGACTGACACGCACGCTCGCACACATATCACTACAGTACGGAGCAAGCAGGCACGCACAAAGAATAAATCAATCAACGTTCGCCAGCTGCTCTCTTCATCAAGCGCCTCCCTTAACAACTGCCGTGCAAGTTTGCAAGGTGCAAAACATCCTTCACCTACCTACTGTCACAGCCAGGAATCCTCGTCTTCACACTTGGATCACTACTTACCCCCAGTCGAGTCTTATTAGCGGAAAGCCGAGCTAGGGGCAAGTTGTGCAATCTCCGAGCACAGTAGCTAGTCAACAAACAAGACCAGACATTTAATTCAAGCTTACTCACAGAATATTGTCCGTCCGTGAAAGCGCTTCTTTTGGCCCAAACACAAAGACGTATGCAGTCACGTTAAAATGCCTCTTGTTTTAAAAGTGAGACAAAGAAGATACACTGTGCGTAGTCACACGTAGTCATACGGTAATAATTACGTAACCCAAAGCGCCTCAGTGTTGACTTTGAACCAATATTGTCTCTACATAGTTTTAAAGGACGTGATGTTACGCTACTGCAAGTATTTAAATGTAAGTGTGTTACTTTCAAGGTCGAACACTCCGTTCCTGTGTGCAGTCCAACCCCCCGCGGGACTAGTTCCGCAGGCACATAGTCAAATCCTGACGTGTTTTGCACACGTGAGAAAAGTTAATTCCCTAGCCTCACGCGCAGGTCGCTTTGACCGGTGTCCTTGAAAGTAAACAGAAATTGTAGTAAGAGCAGTAACGTCGCCGAGAAGCAGCACAAGACACGGAGTGATGTGCATGTTTCACAGATGGGAGCCATCCCATGCAGTTTCGTTGAGTTCAGCCGTCAGCCTAGTTTATACATCAGTTTAGTTCAGTCAAGTCCACGCATCGAGAGGGTCGCTAGGATAACACGGGATAAAGCAGCTGCCAGTATCCTCCGGTACTGTGTGTATTGTAAGCGTGTCAACAAAACGTGTCTCTAATAGACGAATTCCAAAAATAACTGTTGGGATTGTATGGGTTGTGGGAATATAGCTCAGTTGGTAGCGCGTTGTATTTGTATTCAGTTGGCCGCTGTCAGCGTGAGTTCGATCCCAGGTTCGGCGGAAATTTATTTCAGAGTCAACTTTGTGTGCAGACTCTCTTCGGTGTCCGAACTCCCCCCCCCCCCCCCCCCCCCCCCCCCCCCCCGTGTACACTACATTGGGTGTGCACGTTAAAGATCCCACCATTGACAAAAGGGTCTTTCCTGGCAAAATTGCTTAGGCACAGTTAATAATTGTCTACCTATACCCGTGTGACTTGGAATAATAGGCCGTGAAAGGTAAATATGGGCCGAAATGGCTGCAATTACTGGCCGTATAAAATTTCATCTCACACGGCATCACTGCAGAGCGCCTAGAACTGTACCCACGGAATATGCGCGATATAAGCCTCATTGATTGATTGATTCCTTTCAGATTTCTTCTACTTTTTCCCGCGTTTCCCCTGCTTCAAGTTCCATTCCCTTTATCTTCAAGCAAATATACGCACTGGCACACACACACATCATACACACACACACACACACACACACTCTCACACACACACACACACACACCCACACACACACACACACGCACACATGCACACATGCACACACATACACATTTGCATAAACTCACGTAAGTGTGCAGTGCACACATCCACACACGCACACTGACACACGCACGCATGCAAACACACATACACCAAACTCTCTCTCTCTCTCTCTCTCTCTCTCTCTCTCTCTCTCTCTCTCTCTCTCTCTCTCTCTCTCTCTCTCTCTCTCTCTCTCTCTCAAATTTTAAAACCATTGTATAGTTTACATAGGCGAGCGCTAAAACTAATTTTACTAAAACAATCCAGTCTTGTATTTGATGATTATAAGAAACTTAAGATTCTCCCATTAAAAGAAAGATTTAAATTAAATGAAGGCGTGCTCCTTCACAAAATACTTTCCTGCTGTGCACCACGAACTTTCGTTGCAAACTTTAAAGTCAAACCAAACCGAAAGTTTAACGTCCCAATTCCAAGGATAGATCTCTTCAAGTCAAGCTTAGCCTATTCTGGTAGCGTCTTGTGGAATTCTCTCCCGGAATTTGTGAGAGTCCCAATGAGTCTCAATACTTTCAAAAAACACCTTTCACTGTATTTAATGTTAAATTACGAAAAATCACAGTGATGGAAGACTTCGTTTAGTTATATTTTCATTTGTCCAAAGCATCAGTGTTCATTATATCCACACAAAAACACTCAAAGCTTTAATTACACATTTACTCATGCATGTGTATTCAGCTTTGTTTTCACTACGTTACATATATTTGTGTATAATATGTAATATGTAAATATTCATATGTTGTTGTTTTTCTCTACCTTTTTTTCTTCGTGAATATCCGTGTAAATATGTGATTAGATTAGTCCCCTCTCTGGGAGAGGGCTGGTTGAAAAAAAGCTCGTTGTATTGCTTATGCCACAACCCTCGAAAAAAAAATTTTGATGTGATTTGATTTGATTTGATTTGATTTGATTTGATCTCTCTCTCTCTCTCTCTCTCTCTCTCTCTCTCTCTCTCTCTCTCTCTCTCTCTCTCTCTCTCTCTCTCTCTCTCTCTCTCTCTCTCTCTCTCTCTCTCTCTCTCTCTCTCTCCTCTCTCTCTCTCTCTCTCTTTCTCTCTCCCGGAATCAGTTCGAGTCCCAACGAGTGTCAATACTTTCAAAAAACACCTCTTATTACATTTAATGTCAAATTACGAAAAGGCACAGTGATGGAAGACTTCGTTCTGATTATTTTCATATTGATCCTATCTGTCCATATAGCATCAGTGTTTCATTAAACATGTTCTGGTAATTCCCAATTTTGATCATAACGTAAGAATTTGTGTACAGCCTGCAACGTGAAAATAGTCCTGCAAATAGTTTTTCTGCCTTTTTATTTTTTACTTTTATGTTTATCTTTTGTAATTGTTTTACGTTTGTATATAATTTATATGTAAATAATATTAGAGTAGTCCCTCTCTGGGCGAGGGCTGGTTGAAAAGAAGCTCGTTTATATTGCTTATGCCACAACCCTCGTAAAATAAAATTTGATTTGATTTGATTTGATCTCTCTCTCTCTCTCTCTCTCTCTCTCTCTCTCTCTCTCTCTCTCTCTCTCTCTCTTTCTCTCTCTCTCTCTCTCTCTCTCTCTCTCTCTCTCTCTCTCTCTCTCTCTCTCTCTCTCACTGCCATCATCCTTCAAGCACTTAAAGTCGTTAACAAGTTTTAAAACATGTGTTAAAAACACTTCATGTCTAGTAGTTAACGCATTTTGTTTACCACGGAGGGTATAATGTCAAACATATGTTGCGTATTTTATATTTTGAACATATTTTTATTGTATTATTGCTGCAAGTCCATGGTTATCAGTTGGAACGTATAATGGCCTTATTATGCATTCGATTTTATGAATAACCACATGTGTAACTATGCTCTTCATGCTCATCATCATCATCATCATCATCATCATCATCATCATCATCATCTTCGTCAGAATTATCATCACCATCATCATCATGATCATCATCATCACATGTTAGGTTTTTTTTCAACCTCTTTTTGTAGTTAAACTTTGATTTGTGCATTTTATCAGTGTGTGATTGTGCGTCCCAAGGACCGATTGTTAGAGAAGGTTATAGCCTTACATCGTTATCTTTGTAAAATAAAGTTCAATTCAATTAAATTCAATTCAATTCTCTCTCTCTCTCTCTCTCTCTCTCTCTCTCTCTCTCTCTCTCTCTCTCTCTCTCTCTCTCTCTCTCTCTCTCTCTCTCTCTCTCTCGGGGCGGGGACGTAGCTCAGTTGGTAGCGCGCTGGCTTTGTAGCCAGTTGGTCGCTATCAGCGTGGGTTCGATCCCCACGTTCGGCGAGAGATTCATTTTTCAGAGTCAACTGTGTGAAAACTCTCTTCGGTGTCCAAACGCCCCCGTGTGCACACATGCGCACGAAAAAGATCCCACGTTCACAGCGAAAGTCTCAGGGCTTGGAAAACACGAAGACACGCATGCATCATCTCTCGTCTCTGATTATCATGATCGTATTTCGATACTTTGACGAGACAAACCCAATGCTGGTGTGTCGAAGAAGATAGCCACAGCGGGCTTGTTCGAATCAAAGTATCACACCATATCTTCAGCGTATTACCAATACCTGTCCCAATATAGACCAGTTGGTCTAAGAGGACGTTAAACCCTAATAGTCAGTCTCTCTCTCTCTCTCTCTCTCTCTCTCTCTCTCTCTCTCTCTGTCTCTCTCTCTCTCTCTCTCTCTCTCTCTCTCTCTCTCTCTCTGGAACTTCAAACAAAAATGTTTTTAAACCAGATCACACCCGCCTCTTCCCTTACTTTCCAACCAGTTTAAGAAATTGCCGAGTTTATTTTCTCACAGGTTGTTGGCATCGCGCACATAGTCAGTTCAGTGAGAATTTGTTATATTTCTTCTGCTTGAATGCAAATGTTTTTTGGATGTCTTAAATAAAGAAATTATATTATATTGCTCGAAATATGGTATTTGTTCTCAATGTCATCATTGTGCATTGGACCTATCGTAAATGAGCAGACATGTTTGTCATTGTTTGAGTACTGTTGTGTTATTTTCTCCTTCATTTTCCAAAGAGCTGCACGGTCGTTTTGTCCTGGTTCTGCTGGAATGACGAGTCGTGCGGGTAAATCCAAAAACAAAGAGACTGCCAACGTTCCAAAATTGAGAATAAAAAAACAAGAAAGGTAAGTTGTTGGAACGTTTGTTATTGATATTTCAACCCAGTAGTCTTATAAGTGCACAGACAATGTGATTAATATTGTTTGTCTGTGCACTTAAAATACCGCTTGGTCGAAATATTTGTGACTGTAGCGTATTGTTTTGTCAATAACAAACATTCTAACCACTTACCTTTCTTGATTTTTGGGTCGTGCGGGTGTTTTTTCCGCCACGCTTTGCACGTAACTTCTCTCTGTGGAGGGTGTTATTTCTGCCACGCTGCACGTAACTTATCTCTGGGCATCCACTGTGCGGGTGTTTGTTCCGCCACGCTGCACGTAACTTCTCTCTAGGCCTCATGTGGATTTTGACGAATACGGTTTCAAAATAAAAACAAAAATATCAATTAGTTGAAATAGTTACAAAGCCATTTGTGTTTGCTGTTTTAATTTTAGTTACGGAGCTTCAAACAAACAAATTTACAAACTAACTAACTAACTAACTGACTAACTGACTAACGAACTAACTTATTGACAGACAAAATAACAAACAAAGAAACAAACAAACACAGTTAATTGACAACAGAGAAAGGTCGTTAGCTTTAATGTTCACAAGTGACTGTTTCTTTTTATACAGAGAAAATGTTGTTGCCGGTAAGTGGTGTGGATGTTTTTTACCCCACTTGTTATTCCATTTTGCCAGAATAGAAACGAGAACAGAATAAGACGCCGAACATGAAAACATAATAATATCGTTATAGCAGGCTTTTCGTGTTCTTTTCTCCCTTTCTTTCTTGCTTTGTCATCGTCACATCTCGACTTATTTTCTTTCTTTATATATCCTTCTTTATTTTCTTGTCGATTTTACATTTCTACATAATTTTCTGCCCCAGAGGAAACAAGTACCCGTTTTCTCCAATTTGTCCGTTAACGGATGAACAGCTGGATGCTTCTCGCTGCTGCGTTTTTTTTCTGATTTTCTCTCTCTCTCTCTCTCTCTCTCTCTCTCTCTCTCTCTCTCTCTCTCTCTCTCTCTCTCTCTCTCTCTCTCTCTCTCTTTTTTCTGTTTTTTACATTTAGTCAAGTTTTGACTAAATGTTTTAACATCGAGGGGGAATCGAAACGAGGGTCGTGGTGTATGTGCGTGTGTGTGTCTGTGTGTGTGTGTAGAGCGATTCAGACTAAACTACTGGACCGATCTTTATGAAATTTGACATGAGAGTTCCTGGGTATGAAATCCCCGAACATTGTTTTCATTTTTTTGATAAATGTCTTTGATGACGTCATATCCGGCTTTTCGTGAAAGTTGAGGGGGCACTGTCACGCCCTCATTTTTCAACCAAATTGGTTGAAATTTTGGTCAAGTAATCTTCGACGAAGCCCAAACTTCGGTATTGCATTTCAGCTTGGTGGCTTAAAAATTAATTAATGACTTTGGTCATTAAAAATCTGAAAATTGTAAAAAAAAAATAAAAATTTATTAAACGATCCAAATTTACGTTCATCTTATTTTCCATCATTTTCTGATTCCAAAAACATATAAATATGTTATATTTGGATTAAAAACAAGCTCTGAAAATTAAATATATAAAAATTATTATCAAAATTAAATTGTCGAAATCAATTTAAAAACACTTTCATCTTATTCCTTGTCAGTTCCTGATTCCAAAAACATATAGATATGATATGTTTGGATTAAAAACACGCTCAGAAAGTTAAAACAAAGAGAGGTACAGAAAAGCATGCTATCCTTCTTAGCGCAACTACTACCCCGCTCTTCTTGTCAATTTCACTGCCTTTGCCATGAGCGATGGACTGACGATGCTACGAGTATACGGTCTTGCTGAAAAATGGCATTGCGTTCAGTTTCATTCTGTGAGTTCGACAGCTACTTGACTAAATGTTGTATTTTCGCCTTGTTCATTCTACGTTTTCTTGTTTCCTTTTTCCCTTTGTGTGTTTGTGTGTGTGTATTTTCTCGGCCTGGGTTCATTTCACCCACGTCTTTAATTTGACTGTTATTTCTTTCTTCTTGTCTCCAAAATAGTTCTCAATAATTTAACAAATATTCAGAGAAAAATATAATTTCCGCTTTCGTTTTTAAATGAGTGAAAAATGCTTATAGGGCTTGCTCTACCAGTTCAAGTTTTATTAGTCCATAACCCATGGGGGCATATTGAACAATAAATACAATCAATACAATCATGATATATGCTAATATGATAAATAAACAAGTCGCGTAAGGCGAAAATACAACATTTAGTCAAGTAGCTGTCGAACTCACAGAATGAAACTGAACACAACGCAACGCAGCAAGACCGTATACTCGTAGCATCGTCACTCCACCGCCCGTGGCAAAGGCAGTGCCAGTGGAATTGACAAGAAGAGCGGGGTATTCGTTGCGCTGAGAAGGATAGCACGCTTTTCTGTACCTCTCTTCGTTTTAACTTTCTGAGCGTGTTTTTAATCCAAACATATCATATCTATATGTTTTTGGAATCAGGAACCGACAAGGAATAAGATGAAAGTGTTTTTAAATTGATTTCGAAAAAAAAAATTTGATAATAATTTTTATATATTTAATTTTCAGAGCTTGTTGTTAATCCAAATATAACATATTTATATGTTTTTGGAATCAGCAAATGATGGAGAATAAGATGAACGTAAATTTGGATAGTTTTATAAAAAAAATATTTTTTTTTACAATTTTCAGATTTTTAATGACCAAAGTCATCAATTAATTTTTAAGACACCAAGCTGAAATGCAATACCGAAGTCCGGGCTTCGTCGAAGATTACTTGACCAAACTTTCAACCAATTTGACTTGAAAATTTATTTTTATGAATAGGACTACTCAGTTTATACCAATAGCAAAGCATTCTACATTTCATATATTAACATCTAGTGGATATCTTCCAAGTTCACCAAATATCATAGCATTTGGAGTTGATTTTTTTAGTTTGAAAACAATTTTATAAAAACGCAATTGAAGTTTAGTAGCAAGTTCACAGGAACCAAAACCCCATACTTCACATCCGTATAGTAAAATTGGAGCAATCATTTTATCGAACAGGTCAACTTGTATGTCCACAGGCAGTGACAATTGTCTACAAGTACGCAAAAGAACAAACATTGCCCTTGAGGCACGATCATATAGATTCTTCTGTGCGACTGAAAATGTATTATTATAATTAATCTTAAGGCCCAAGTACATTACATCAAACACTACTTCGATTAAATTGCCATTATACGTAAACAATGGTTTATTTCTAATTTTACCTCTGGAAAAAACTATAACTTTCGTTTTGTTTACATTAATATTTAGACGCCATTTTAAACAGTATTCGTGTATTTTGTTTAAACATTCTTGCAGGTTTTTTTCAGACTCTGAGCAGATCACAGTATCATCCGCATACAGTAATAAAAACATTTGAAACAAAGCATTTACATCAGTATCATCCATTCCAACCACAATAGCCTCTCTTGACATAGATTGTAAACCATTACTGTTTTCCAACAGAAAAGGCTTTAGATCATTTAAAAATAGAGCAAAAAACAGCGGTGACAAGTTTTCCCCTTGTCTAACTCCACACAAACTGGGAAAATATCCAGAACACTCACCATTAACTTTAACGCAAGACTTGGCATTTTCGTACAAATTTCTTACAGTTTTTAAAAACTTCCCATTAACATCAGAACTAACTAATTTCTCCCATAAAAATGCACGGCGAACTTTATCAAACGCTTTTTCATAGTCTACAAATGTTGAGAAAAAAATGTAATATACAATGCAACGTAAAAACATGGTCAAGTGTTGAAAAACCTTTGCGGAAACCTGTTTGTTCTTGACCTAATTTATTATTACTCTCCAAAAAGTTTGATAACCTAGCATTTAAAATTGCACTGAAAAGTTTTCCGAAGCAACTGAGTATAGTAATTCCTCTATAATTGGTGGGGTCAGCTTGGGAGCCTTTATTTTTGTACAATGGAATAATTTCACCTACAGCCCATTGTGTTGGAACCTTTCCTGACTGCAAAACAACATTAAACAACAATACATAAATATCAATCATTCGATCATGTGACGCTTTTAAATACTCATTAATTATTTTATCCTGACCGCATGCCTTATTGTTTTTCAGCTTGTCTATACATTTGATAACTTCTTCCTTTGTAAAAGGCGCATTAAGAAATTCATTACTTGCTTCATTTAAAGGTTCATTACTATCATCCATTTCATTTTCATCACACTCTTGTAGTTTAGTGAAATGTTCGAAAAACTCCGAACAAGTTGGATAGTTAGTTTTGGAATTTTTATTTTTTTTATTTTTTTTTTATTTAGAAGATTCCAGTATGCTTTCGGGTCAGTACTTCTTAACTTTCTCAAAGTTTTAACGAACTCTTTATGATACAACTTGCATTCCTTTTTTATTGTCTTTTTGTATTCTTTAAAAGCACTCTTTTTTTCATGTTCATTGAACACATTTTTAAAGCGTCTTGCTTTGTTTTTCGCACGTAAAAATATTTTTCCTTTCTCTTTGCAAATTGCATTAAACCATGGTTGTTGCAGTTTGAATTTCTTTGAACGTGTCTTTTTCATCAATTTTTGTTCTTTAATTACACCGATTTTCTCAGCAGAACAATTTAAAATATCACAAATCTTATTAGTAACACTATCAACGTCATCTGTTGTCGTACTCTCACTTGTAGCTAGCATATTTTGTAATTTAGTTTCAACAGTATTAATATCATCCTCATTCAGATTAACTACAAAAGCTAACTTGGTCCCATTGTTATTATCCCATTTTGGTTTTGTGTACTTGTTATCCTTTTCTCTACTTTTAGACAGCAAATCTTCATTTTTGTTTTTTTTCACATCGTCTGCTAAGCAATCGTTAGCGCATACTTCATTATGTTTTAATAAATGTAAAACAACAGGACAGTGTACGTCAGAATACATTTCACAAAATTCCATCACAGAAAAATATTTAACTTTCGAGAACAAGTCTTTTGACAGGATGCAATAATCAACAACGCTCTTATCCTTACATGTGCATTTACCAACCCCTGTATCATCGCCAACTCTATCATTAGCAATAACTAAGCCAGTCATTTTACAAAAATCAATCAATTTAAAACCTAGGTTATTAGTATTATTATCCTGTGAGGCCCGCTCACCTATTAGAGTACCTACCTCATCAGAGTCAAACAAGTCATTATCAACAAAACCTTCTGAATGCTGATCATCTTCATACAACATTTCACTCAGATGACCAGAGCGGGAATTTAAGTCTCCTAAAAGACAAACATAATCATTATCTACCCCAAACTGCATGTACACCTCTTCTAATTCAGCATAAACATCTTAGGACTACTGTTGTTGGTCGAGCAAAAGCAAGGTGACTGGTATAGCTAGACAAATTGACGAAAACTGGAGCAAGAAAATTGTGCAACAAGTTCGGTGCTGGTGTAAACATCCGGGGTGTTTTGCTTCCAGACTAAGCTGTCTGAGAATAACCCAAATAATTCGCACCTATACTAGACCAAATGCTGACACAGTAGCATGCTGAATAGGAATAAACCAATTCAGAATACAGGAGTAGATCGTTCGCCCGACATAACAACATTTAAGATTGAGGCTTAAGGTCCCAGTACTGGCTAGATTTTCTTCAAAAATCGTTTTTTTTCGTTGTTGAATGTAAGTGTCATGTCTGCATGCATAAAACATTGAAATTTATTGTGTAGTTTATTTTTTAGGTCTAGGGCACCTCATTCCAGAGATATTTAGGTTCAAAGTAGGTGAAAAGGGCTGGAAATTGCCAAAATTCCTGCGTAAAACAAGTGTTTGAGCTTAATTTTACATTTTTGTTTCATGTAGGAAATACGAAGCTACTCCCTCCCAGCAAAGCAAATAATGAACACTCAATTACCTCCCTTCCATTGCAAATGGCTCCCTTCGTGTGTACCGCGTGTTGAGTGTCGTATTTTAGAAAGGTTGAAAGTTTCTGCTTGTGTTTGTGGCCACGATGTCTTGTGATCCAAAGAGACGTGGGAAGAGGGCTCGAAAAAGGACTTTTCATGGAAATAAGTGGACTAAGAAGCCTAAATTGGACTCAGAAGCAACAGAGAATATGTGGTGTATGATTCGTGTTCTGACTGGAGATGAACTTGATACCGAATCGAACGTTGTTTTGGATCAAGAGCGAACAGACCAACCACTCAAAGTGAGGTAAAACTGAAAAACTTGTATGATTCTGTGAAAAAGAGCAATAAATGCAGTGATCAGTTTGAGTGTAACAGCAGTGACAGTGATGACAGTCAAGATGAAGAGGATGCTGAGAGGTAGGGATTCCCATACTTGGCAGGGGGTCACTGAGGCTCAACAAAGACTAGGGGTATGTAGATATATCTGTCAAACCATGTTTTGTGGGGTCCGAAAGTTGTCCGAAATCCAGTGTTTTCGTCATTTTTTTCATCATATTTTCTTCAATTTTTAAGATACAGACTTGGGATTTGGCATGCACTGTCTTTGTGATCACTTCTTAGTTTTGTTCTCTGGGTTTGTCTGTATGTCAGTTCACAGTTGAGTAATATTTTTTTATATAGCCATTTTTTACCCCCAAAATTCTGCGTTTTAGGTAATCTGTAGCGGAGAAAATACTGACCTCTAAAGCTTTATCTTAGAACAAAACCAAGATAAAATACTGATGTACATGATATACAAAACCATTTCTTTGTTCCTATTGTTGGAATCTGAGAAATCTTGTAACAGTATCTCGAAATTTGTCCGTTCCATATTTGGCATTTTGCTCATAAATTATTTTTTATAACAGTTGTGTGCCATTTATGATACTCTCCTTATTTTTTATCAATAATATTGTCATTTATCTACTTTGTGTCAAAAGGGCATAACAATAGAGCAACTAGAAGCTTCACAACAAAAATAAACAAAAATACACCCTCCGCCAGCCAGTACTGGCGCCTTAAATGTCTTTATTATGGTAAGGTGATCCTTCTGGATAAATTCAGGAACACTGGTAGTCTCGCAGATAACAATAAAGGACATAGTGGTCGACCAGTGTTCCTGAATTTATCCACGAGGCGCTTCACAGTTCTCGCCCATGGACAGTGCGTGCCAGGGAACTCTCTCCGAAAAGCGCGCTGGGCGAGAACCAGAGAATTGGTAGCAAAGTAAAGTTCAACGATTTTGGTCCTTTCCTGTACTGGAATGCGATCCATTCAGGCTTTAAAAGAATTCTAAGATGCTTGTCTCAAATTCTATCTGAAACAGAAAAGAAAATATCACTTTACAGGAAAAATATTAACAAATTAAATGTGGACACTTTTTATGGCCCACCCTGTAAAGGGGCAGTGGTTCTCTTTGTCAGCCTTGTTCCACTTTCACGTGTCAACGCATGGCTTGTGCAGCTGTTGAAAAGTATCTTTCTATAGACAGCTAAAAGCAAATTCAAGTTCTTAACCGTTTATACTAAGCTGAATCAAACCAACCGTCGTTATAACTCTTTCGAGTCATCGCCGAACAACCATAAAGGTTTAGATTTGTTAACATGTTTACACATCAGCACCATCGCCCAGCGTCACGAAGTGTTGGTTATGGTCAGTATGGGTCATGCCTGAAATGATTACACAGTAATAAAACAAGAAGAGCAAACGCTCGATCGAGTCACTTTCGCAGTTCTGAATATTATATGAGGCATCAGATGGACAGGAAGAAATTGCTATTCACAACACAATGAGTCACGTTCACATAAAATTTGAGCCCGGTCACTTTTATAGTTTCCGAGAAAAGCCCAACGTTAAGTTGTGTGTTGCCGAACAGAAAAGGCTAGTTATCTCCCTTGTTTTTCTGATAACGTTCGTAAAAGGCTACAGATGTAAATACTTTGATGTAAAGAATAATCCTACAAAGTTTCAATCACATCCGATGAACTTTGTCAAAGATATAAAATGTCTAATTTTTCCTTTGACGCTGACCTGTGACCTTGAAAAAGGTCAAAGGTCAACGAAACCATCGTTAAAGTGTAGAGGTCATTGGAGGTCACGACTAAACAAAATATGAGCCCGATCGCTTTGATAGTTTCCGAGAAAAGTCCAACGTTAAGGTGGTGTCTACGGACGGCCCCGGCCGGCCGGCCCGACAGACTAACACTGACCGATTACATAGAGTCACTTTTTCTCAAGTGACTCAACAATATTGGACGGACAAAACCTCTTTAAAGCTTACAAAGAGCATAGTATCTGCAAAGAAAAGAAGCAGCTGAAGTGAAATCAGACGTCAGACGTCAGCAGACCACTTCACTCCCACCTGACACACTGACCATTCTGCAACCACAACTCGCTACCGACTTCTCCCTGCACTTTTAAGAGACGTAGAGCCCCGAGTGGAAGCCACGAAGCCGTCTCACTCAGCTGTGTGTCCCTGTGGCGTCCCATTTGTCTTGCCAGATCATTGTTTCTCTTTTAGTGTGGAACCCCGGGGAATGCGCGGCTCCAGACTGTGGGAAATGGACAGCAGAGGACCACTGACCCAAATGACATCCTTTTTCTTTTAGGTACCTACTGTCACCCCTCCCCGTTCTTCAGTCTCAATCTGGTCAGAGCGGTGATTGAGAAATGTCGCTGAAACCCAAACAAAGCTTGTTATTCTGTACTTAGGGGGCGCGATACCCCGGCGACTTTCTGAGTGTATTTTGTTGTTGTCCACACCGCCTACGGTAGACGTGTGTGTTCGTTTGATAGTCTATAACGGGATGAGACAAACGTGTCCCAGAGTGGAGCTGGACCAACATTACAGTGCAATGCAATTTCTCTTTTAGAGATTAATAAAGTTTATTGTATTGTATTGTATTGTAAGACATTACCATATTAAAGCAGACTCATCCTGAACTCAGGTCAAAATGAGTTCGGCTCATTCTCTCCCTGACAGGATGCCTTGAGTTTCCTTGTCTGGCAAGGAAACCGATTTTTTTTTTTTTTACATATTTAGAGCTTTTTGTAATGTATTATTGATATAAGCAGATTCGCGATCGTCGATAATGATTTTTCATGGTGTTTTGTAATTTTTAAATTACAAAGGAATTGATATGTAAGATAGTTTCAAGCGAGCTATTTTTCGCGGATGCAGATATGGCTCTCTCAGTGGAGGACCCCTCAAAAATGGCCGCAAAACGTGCCTTTTTTGGCCTCTGAAACGGTTGACACCTACCGCCTTTGACAAAAGGCTAAACAAATACTAAAGACGTAAGGTACATGAAACAAAATGCTCTGAACAGGAAATTGAATGGCCTTTCCAATGGTAGTCAGAAGTGTTTGGAAAGTGCACATTCTGATTTTTTGCAGATTTTAAAATACGGGGCATTGGTTTTTGTCGGGTCGATTTTAGGGGTGACCTTGTTTGACAGGCTGCCACGGGATGCCGATACAAAGTACCACCGATCGAACAAATGATATGAACAGTAGACATAATTACCTTTTCCAGCATATAAAGTTCAATTAAAATTAATTGTGGTTTAACGCTTTTCTGAGCGTGCGAAAATTGTTGCAATAATTTTTTCAACAAGTTTATTTATTGTGCAAACAACTCTAAATATGGCAAAAGTGTCACGTGATAATCAACCGTTTGGTTTCGGCGCTCACTGGAGCAGACGATTTTTTCTGTAACCAGTTGACAGGGATGAAACCATATATTACGGTCTCCTTCCGGCAGCAGTCCCAAAATTTCGACTTGTTTTGACCTTAGAACGATGTCTTTATCATAACTGGGAAGAACAGAACGGAGATCACTGTCGAAGTCGGCCAATCTGCAATTATTTTCGTCTCGCGAACACTGATCTCAAATTTAGATCACTGCTCGCAATAAACATATGGGAGATAACTCTTGTATTCTTGTTTTGATAGATTCGCGTAGGACTGTGGCGTCCGGTCAGAGAGACAACTGGCAATAGCCGTGGAGCGATGCTTATCAGAATGAAAGCAGACTGTGTTTGAACCACGGCACAAATTATGTTAAAAGCGAGAGTAAAAAGAAGTGGATCACAGGTTACAGGCAAAGTTCGGAGTGAAACACTAGAGGTAAAAAAAACGCCAATCTAAAATCTAGCCAAGAAAACTATTATCGGCTGAAGTGCGCTGGACGCAGATCAGGACCAGATGTTACAGGAGAATCTACATTAAACATTGTCATAATTTTCACGAGTTTTCATTCACAAACACCTGGGACATAAATCTCATGTTCCCCATGCAATAAATCCCCTGTTACCATAGTTAAAGGAAGCAGGTTATACATGGATAATCAAAAGCAAACCCAATAGAAACGCTCGGGGATTCTTCGGCTCTTTTCTTTGGCGTTTCCCTAGACCTAAACAGATGTCACTGCTTTGCAAAGTTCCAAAAACGAACTGGCAAACTGGAAAAAGTAAACAAAAAACAAAACTACTTCATGAAAGGTCATAAATTCACCACAAACAAATGAAACCTAGCGATATGTTTTGTCTTCTTACTAAGTCATGGAGTGCGTGTATCTGTGTTTCGATACACAGACGTTCAGAGAAACACGAACGTCAAGTTCAAGTCAAACTAATTGACCCCTGACACACAAATTTTGACCCGTGCACAAGACGTTGTATCGATAAACGAAGCGCAAATAAGAAATAATAATAAAAGCAAAGAACATAGCAACAAGATATGCAAACATATAACAAAGCCGAGCAAGCAGAATGACAGGTCTGATGAAAAACAAAGAGGCAATGAGTCGGAAACAAGATCGCAGTTCTTTCCTTCGCTGCACGACGCAAATCTTCTGTGACCTTTGACCCAACGTAGCTTCCACATTCGATAACTAAGCTTAATATTTACAACTGAACACCGAGGGGGTGTAATACTGAGAGGAACCTACAGAACTGTGCATCCTCAAACCTGACATATTTATCCCAACATTTTATGAACTCAAAACACAGAAAGTTGCTTTCACACGCCAGCTTTGATTGCAACAACGTGCTGGGGCCCCAAACCATGTATCATCAAAACGGAACTCGTGTTTCAAAGCATGGCTCCCTGTGTTGATTTGGCACTTATTTTCTCACTACCAAAATGATGAGAAAAACGATGTTTGGTGGTTTGTTGTCAGACCAGCTTTTTTGTCGGTCCTCAGGGGGCATGTCGACTTTTGTTTCATATTAATTTATTGACCGCGGCCTTCGGCCTTGGTCAATAAATATGAAACAAAAGACGATATGCTCCCCCTTGTACCAACAAAAAAGCTGGTCTGTCAACAACCCATCAAACATCTTATAATATTCACGCTAATAATGTCCGGTTAAGCTTTCTTTGATTAGTGTTGACAACTGAAACTGGTCGATACCCAAACATCTGCGGTGTCTTTCAATTATATTTTGTTTTAAACGCTTAACCTAACGTCATCCTCTTACGTGGTCTGTACAGACCATCGTCCCATTCTCGTGAAGTTCTACTTTTTGATTTCATTTCTTTGTGAGGATGGGTTGTCTTCCTGTTGTGTTCTTTCTTTCTGTTTTCTTACCTTTGGATGTCTCTATTGTGCGCTGTACGTTTTACGGAGCAAATAGCCAGGTTCCCTCGGTTCTTCTTGTGTATAGCCTTTCAATCTCCGGGAAGAAAGAGTGAGGGAGGAACTCTTTCATTGGACAGAGACTCTTTCATTGGGGTGTTCCGAGGTGAGCGCGTGTCTTGGTCAGGAAGTGGTGGTCATCGCCTTTTTGATGGACCACGGGGAAGGGGTATTGACGTCTTGACATTCCCTGTGGGAGTGTTGCTGAGCTACCTGCACTAGTCTTCCCTGAGATGTCCGTTTGGGACCGAGATGGGATCAAGTGGCTTTCCGTTGTAAATGCATAGATAATCCTCTTGTTGTTGCAATTCTCCGTTGGCTTTCTGGTCTGCTTCGGCATGGTGCACAGGTACATTACTGTCCAGCAGTCATCTATAAGCATGAGCGAGTCAAAACTGTCTGTCTTTACGCACGTCTAGGATGGTTGTTTTGTTTATGACCCAGCAGATCGGTGTAGCAAAGCTGTCTTCTGTGGTAAAAACACGGGATCCACTCTACGCTGTTCTTGGGAATGCGATTCCATCTGCATCTTCTGGTTAAACTTTGATGTTCAGCAGACGAAAAAGGACAACAGTTCGTTTCTAGAAAGTTCGAATAGCTGAGGTTGCAGTGCTATCAACGTATGTGGCCTACTTTTGTTCTCAAATCAAGCTATAGGCCTACCTTATTAAACAACAACATTCACACACAAAAAGCAAAAACGGATCATTTTTGGTTGCTGTTGAATGTGGCATTGCTCGTGTCTCCATCTAATTCAGTGTTTCCCGTGTATAGGCATAAAGTCAATGCATATATTTCAATCTTTTGACATTTGGTCAAGAATCTGCCAATGGTCGGGCTTTTGATCTAGCTCTGTATCATATAAGACTGTTAAAGGCGTTTGGTCAGTCATCTGGCACGTTAGCTTGTACACGTCACTTAGTCAGAGAAGCTGCCAAGGGAAGAAGCTGAGAGAGGGGTTACCACTTTTAAAACGCAGCGTTTTAACATCATGCCACATATCTATATACCTACACTACTCGTCATAACAAAACTACACACATACATTTAGCTGTAGATCTTTGTGATGCGGCTAGTTATATTAAAACCAAGTATATTGCCAGAAAGGTAATTTATTCCCCTACCGTATGAAATAAAGAGTTTCATTTTTCATTAATTAGTGTTTATGCAGTGTACCGGAGACCTAGGACACCCCCCAAAATCAAATTCGCAAAAGCAAACTTGCAGACACTAAAATACACACAAAAATCAAAATAAGCAAGAGTGACCCCGTTTTTGATCTCGAATTGAAGAACAACTCATTTTCTACCCATTCAAATGTATTTGGTTCAGCTGTTGTGCCTAGCAGTGTTGTTTTGCCATTTTGAAGAAGACAGGTGTCAGCCTCGTCAGAAGCCGTAAAAGGCCTGTTTTGGCGTCATTTCTCGTGGGCTCTGTGGGTAAAAACCCTGTTGTTTTGTAATGGCTCATTGTATTTATTTTAAATTTCACATGAGTTTTGATAACACAATTACAAATACGCGTGTAAAATATCCCGGCGTTTTGATGAGTTTGTTGGACGAACTGGTACTTTTCAGAAAAGTGTTATAAAACTGTAATAACTTTTAACAGTATAGTTGCAAAAATTCAGCATTTTGCAAACTCCAACACAAATTAATATTACAATTGGGGATCAGTTTTGGTACAAAAGCAACAACGCGCTTGTGTGGTAGGGAAATGTGAACGCAAAACGACAATTACGAACAAGAGGCGAAGCCTTCAAGGCTCCCGTAAGAAATCGACAAACAGTAACACAAGCTCAAATCACCCCGTCACACGCACATGCACACGCACACACACCACACACACACCACTAAATCAGCAGTAGATCTGCGGGTGCTGTGTTCATTTGGAAATTTACCATCAGCTTATCTGTCTTTTGCACTGCAGACACTAAGCAATAGGTACCTGCCATGTGGTCACTTTTTCCACTGCTGTCCTCAGTCATATACTTTTCATCAAGACTTGTCACCATGCCGAGTGGATCTTAATTCAGAAGTCGTCATGTGGCTGAGGCATATCTGACATAGCGTCGATCTTGTTGTAGCTTATCCTCCTTTTTGAAACAAAAGGCAAAATACGATTAGTTGTGATGACTACAACCTACACAAATAAAAAGAGTGTTTTGATACTGAATAGTCGGGTTATACAAGCTACTTTACCTATGCAGCATGCATGGATCCTACATTATGCGAAACATGTCAACTGACTGCAGCAGCCTGGTTCTTAAAATAATTCTGACGGTCAACACAGTCAACACACTATTCACAGTCCATTTTGAGGAGAAACTGAGGTATTCTCCAGTGGTAGATTTAGGAGGGGGGCGGGGAAGGGGGCCCGGACCCCCCATATAGGGAAAGAGAGAGATTCAGGGGGGGGGGGGGGGGGTCATGCACCCGACCCACCCTGGCATTTTCGGGCGCTTAATTTGCACCCTCAATTTAGGCGCTTCGCGCCTTCAAGTTCGTGAAAAACAGTTTGGGTGTGCCCCCCTTTCCTGGATCCACCCTTGCTATCTGATGGTCCTGTTTGAATGATAACGATCAACTCAGAAGGAAGAAATCAACAGAGGAAAAAATAAACCATTAACATTAACCGCTGAAAAATACAGAATCACATGTGCCATTATGTAGAACAAAATTCCACAGCAAGCTTTCTTTGGACGACTGTCGTTGTCTCAAAACTCGCATTCTACCTGCTGTCCAACAGAAGCCAATCTTACGTTGTGCTGCCTTGAAAAAAAAATGCCAACAAAGCCAAGGAAGCTGTTGCAAGGTGAGTTTACCAAACGTTACGGACATTAACGAATCGTGATAAGCTTAGTGCGTAAACAGCAAATAGTACAATCAAAGAGAGGAGTCTGGAATGAAACGCGATACAGATCTAGGTAGATCTAGCATTCACAAATTGTCTGTAGAAAGGCACCACATTATTTTTTTACAGACAGAACCATGACAGGGCATGTGTCACAAAGATGTGAGTAGGATATGTGTGATGTGAAGCACGTCGTGATTTTAACCTCCCTAAGGATTGAATTGGGATATGCTAGGACACGTTTGAAGCGATATCACGGGTTTCGTGTGCTGCACGAGAAAACCCTAGTTTGACATGAGTTGTGTTTATGAGAAATGTAGCTGGTCTGGGTTTAATAACGACACAACGTTGTAGATGCTCGACCGAGCAAGGTGTGTATAGCGGTTGTCAGGTTTGTCGGGGACAAACACTCTTTCAAGAGACGGGTCTCTTAAGGTAAATGATTTACTATGTTGTATAGTATTGAAGCTTGAATACATAGCTGGAATGTAAATGTTAGTGTATACAAAGTGCACTAAAGTCTAGTGTGAAGTTTTAAGAGAATTCTTGTTGTGAGTGTATTATGGTTTTTATTGGTAAATTCTTGAACATAATGGTTGTTACGCATTTATGTTATGTTTAAGACAGTGATACTATGTATGATAGTGTCAGTAGTGGATTAAGTGATTCATGGATGAAGTATAGTTTGGATATTGACTGTGGACGGAATGTGAATGTAGAATGAACGAGAGAGTTGTTACATGACTTTAGTTTAGGAAGAGGAGATGGTTTAAGAGAATGTTGTATTAAGACTTGGGTTAATTCTTTAGGAGTTTCCATGACGAGGGTTCATGAGCGTGAGCGAGGGACGGACCTCACACGGAAGAGGCGTGACGATGGTGGAGAGAGAGACCACATCGGCGCAGATGGCTGGACGGAGGAGTCTCCATCATCACCGGTCGTAGAGACGACGGGTCTTTTCGTTAATGGCGAAAGTGTTTCTCGGGGAGAAACGTGAAGGGTGCATGTTGGCATCTAAAAGGAGAGTTTCTGGGAATTCATCGTCTACGTGGATTCAGCGGCACAAGGTGTAAATGACGACATGTAGTGAGCCGTGATACGAACTCGTGAGTGTCTGTCAACACTTTACCTTGTGCAGTAATTAATTATTGAAATAATTTCTTTATATCATTAATCACGTGTGTGGAGTGATTGTAAAGAGATTGTATGAACGGTGTGGACGAGAAGTTGATTGGTATTGATGTTGTTTTCTTTAGGTGAAGAATTGTGTTATAATTTGTGTGAGGAAATAATAAGTCTGTATCCTCCCAAATTCTGTGTGTGAAGTGTTTAGTGTGAAGAGTGAAGAGTCAGTGTAAATTAGATAGGGCAGAACACGTTTACATAAAAGTAAATCCTTTATTCACACTACAATCCACTTCATGACAGCATGTTTTGAAACTGAGGCAAAATCGTAATAATTTTGACTTTGAGAACAGATTCATCCCGTTTCCTTATATCTGCATGTTCAAGTAAATAGTGGACAGTTTTATACGGGCAGAGTAAACTTGAGACTCTACTGCAAGTCTTGAAATTCACCTAAATCGAACCAAGAACAAAGACATCCAAACATTACAGGCAGTTTAGATCAACTAATTTCACTGGAGATGACTGCCTAGCACTGTTTTTCATATCCGTGTCTGCTGAAGTAGACAGAAATTAAACAAAACGAATGATCATTAAGCTTATGTGACACGCTTTATGAGTGGGAGACACTAGATCTGTCTGTACTTACATTGTTACTGGGGACACGACTGCCAGATCGACACTGCGCTTTCGACAGCTGATCTTCCCTGCGCAGACACTGGAAACACGCTGTGCAGATCAAACTGTTGGAAATCTCCTTTGGCTTTGGTATCTTTTTATATTTAGTCAAGTTTTGACTAAATATTTTAACATCGAGGGGGAATCGAAACGAGGGTCGTGGTGTATGTGCGTGTGTGTGTGCGTGTGTGTGTGTGTCTGTGTGTGTGTGTGTGTGTGTGTGTGTGTGTGTGTGTGTAGAGCGATTCAGACTAAACTACTGGACCGATCTTTATGAAATTTGACATGAGAGTTCCTGGGTATGAAATCCCCGAACGTTTTTTTCATTTTTTTGATAAATGTCTTTGATGACGTCACATCCGGCTTTTCGTGAAAGTTGAGGCGGCACTGTCACGCCCTCATTTTTCAACCAAATTGGTTGAAATTTTGGTCAAGTACTCTTCGACGAAGCCCGGGGTTCGGTATTGCATTTCAGCGTGGTGGCTTAAAAATTAATTAATGACTTTGGTCATTAAAAATCTGAAAATTGTAAAAAAAAATAAAAATTTATAAAACGATCCAAATTTACGTTTATCTTATTTTCCATCATTTGCTGATTCCAAAAACATATAAATATGTTATATTTGGATTAAAAACAAGCTCTGAAAATTAAATATATAAAAATTATTATCAAAATTTTTTTTTCGAAATCAATTTAAAAACACTTTCATCTTATTCCTTGTCGGTTCCTGATTCCAAAAATATATAGATATGATATGTTTGGATTAAAAACACGCTCAGAAAGTTAAAACAAAGAGAGGTACAGAAAAGCGTGCTATCCTTCTCAGCGCAACGAATACCCCGCTCTTCTTGTCAATTCCACGTGCACTGCCTTTGCCACGGGCGGTGGAGTGACGATGCTACGAGTATACGGTCTTGCTGCGTTGCGTTGCGTTCAGTTTCATTCTGTGAGTTCGACAGCTACTTGACTAAATATTGTATTTTCGCCTTACGCGACTTGTTTATCTATTTTTCTGGAGCTACGAAACCAAACAATGTGAAATCGTCTTCTCCGAATCGGCGAACTGCAGCTCGGTGATAATTGTATCTATACCACAATCCTTCACGCGACCTGACCTGATCTTGACCCCTGACCTGGTCTACATACCACACACGACACAAACCAGTCACCTGCTTTTACCCGCCCAAAAACCCCCACCACCCGTTTTCTGTGGATACACACTTTAACTACACACATGCCGACGAAATGTTGATCATTGCTTCAATACTTTGAAAATGTTGCTTGGATAATAACCAGGTGAAATTAGTATTTCGGTGTCAAATGTTAAAGTTTCTATCACACACGCACACACGCACGCACGCACGCACGCACGCACAGACAGACAAAAGTTAGCATCGCATAGGCTACACTTACGTGAGCCAAAAACAGGTCTTCCAATAGCAAAACCCAGCCCAGGGCAGCAGACTGAACTGGCACGCTTAAAGCCATATGTACTCGATGACTATACACGCTAATTGCTTTACCAACAGCTGGAGACATGCTGAATTAAGTTCCCTGCAAAATATTGTGGTCTAGGACCCCTTCAATGTTGAGATATTTGAATTTTCATTTTGATCTGGATCGTCCTATTTATAGATTTGGCAACACATGTAACGTTGATGCAAGGGAGAGAACACCGCGGCTTTGTTGACATCCTCACTTTTTCAGAGGCTAGAACAAGCTGTAATGCATGTATTATGGTCCGCGCATGGTGACGTATCGTCATTATATGGTCTTATGGTGCGTTTGACATCGATTGTGGGCAAACTACACTTTGTAAACACGGGAGTGCGTTAGTATGCCTTTAATATCGCTGTGAGTGACGTTTTGCAAGTTTGCTTTTGCGAATTTGATTTTTGGGTACACTGCATAAACAATAATTAATTAAAAATGAAACTCTTTATTTCATGCGGTAGGGGAATGAATTGCCTTTCTGGCAATATACTCGGTTTTAATATAATTGGCCGCATCACAAAGATCTACTGCTAAATGTATGTGTGTAGTTTTTTATGACGAGTAGTATAGAATCAGTGCCTGGCAATGCCTGTTGGCACGTCACAGGGCGTGCCAAAGGTTACAAGAAAATTGGTTGATTAAAATCAACAGGGGTCGAAGCTGTGTAACAATAAAAGAAACGGTTATGTACGGACTCCATCATATTGTATTTGGGTTACAAAACTTACATGTGTTGCAGAGTATTTGAAACAGCGGTATTACTGTATATACAGTGGTACCTGTGGTTAAAGGATACGATTTGGATCAGCCATTGGCTGTACGATTGTGATATGCGTGATTCTGGACATTGTGATTGGTTGTATTATGTGCTGTTTGGTACGGTACGGTTTGAGATTGTTGGCAGATGTAAGCAGAACTGTGACTGACTCAGCGCAGGTAGAATTTCATAGATGATCGAAGAATGTGCTTCGTACAGTTGGCTTACACCAATGTTTTATTCATGTATTACATAATTTATGTTCCTAAAGTTTACATTGACATGACGTGAAAACAACAAGCCTACAGCTTGTGGCGGTGCCTTCAACACAAACTTACATTCAGAGATAAGAACATGGCAGACAGTCAAGTACTTACACAATGTGCAAAAACAGTCAGTCATTTTAACACAAGATGTCACCCAAATTTAGAAAGGAAAAAAACTCAGCACCAACAACAGAGAAGGTAACAAATATTTTAAAAGTTAACACACATATACACGTCTAACCAGAGTATGCATAAAGAATAATAACTGCCCAAGGAAAACGGATTAAAGGACATGTATTCAGACCGGGGGGAGGAGATTCTGTGTTGCTTCATTTTTGTCCAAATCCGCCAGTTAAATTCCTGAACGGTTTTGAATATATTAATGTTTTCAAGCTGACTTGCATTCATATCCCCTTCTAATAATATAACATTATTAAAAAACGACTCTGAAGGCTATAAATGGTACCCTGGCGTTCTTGCAAATAAGTTGGGCATTCACTGAAAGAAATAATGGTCAACTGTTTCTGCACCAGTGCCGCATTCCCATACACTATCGTTACTTAAATGTCGATTAACTGAATGTTGCTTCGTACGGTTCAATTATATCATGGATAGAGCATGATGTACATGTACTGTACATTATGATTGTATTTGTCGTGTGGACATTTTATTTTGGTCTTGTGCTGTTTTCTGGACGAGGGAGGAACGGGGAATTAAAACGACTTGACACGTGTGCGAACGAGGAGTCATGGTTTTATTGAAGAGTGTGTATGCAATCAATGGTGCATCGGTTTCTGCTAGTGAACTGTTGTTTATGTTGTACATAATTTATCAGATGCACAAGAAATAGTTTTTTTTCCCCATGTTCATTTCAGTGATTACTGCATTTTGTTAACAAATGCTTCTTCTAGCCTCGGCGTGACCAATACAGGAACATTCTGTAAAATTGTGTCCGACATAGTGAAACTGTCGTTTAAGTACCGCCCGGTATTTGTTTATACCGCCCGGTAATTATTTATTTTCCATCTGTATTCATGTCAGTCTGGTAGAAGATCAGTAGCTACCAGTGTTGCTTATTTTTTTAGAATAGGAGATTTTCATGCTTTCTCTTCTCTGCGCATGCGTTAACGATGTTTCCGCCGGCATGTTAATTTCCAAGTCAATTTCGTAAACATACCAACAACAACTACTACTACTACTACTACTATTACCGGCACGGTTGGCCTAGTGGTAAGGCGTCCGCCCCGTGATCGGGAGGTCGTGGGTTCGAACCCCGGCCGGGTCATACCTAAGACTTTAAAATTGGCAATCTAGTGGCTGCTCCGCCTGGCGTCTGGCATTATGGGGTTAGTGCTAGGACTGGTTGGTCCGGTGTCAGAATAATGTGACTGGGTGAGACATGAAGCCTGTGCTGCGACTTCTGTCTTGTGTGTGGCGCACGTTAATGTCAAAGCAGCACCGCCCTGATATGGCCCTTCGTGGTCGGCTGGGCGTTAAGCAAACAAACAAACAAACTACTACTATTACTACTACTACTACTACTACTACTACTACTACAACAACAACAACAGGCATCAAAATAATGGGGAAAAACAACAAACAACAACACCACAAACACGAGGAAAAATAATACAGAAAGACAAGCAAACAAACAAACAATCATGTGGTCTGGGTGGCCGAGTGGTAACGCACTTGCGCTCGGAAGCGAGAGGTTGCGAGTTCGACCCTGGGTCAGGGCGTTAGCAATTTTCTCCCCCCTTTCCTAACCTAGGTGGTGGGTTCAAGTGCTAGTCTTTCGGATGAGACGATAAACCGAGGTCCCTTCGTGTACACTACATTGGGGTATGCACGTTAAAGATCCCACGATTGACAAAAGGGTCTTTCCTGGCAAAATTGTATAGGCGTAGATAAAAATGTCCACCAAAATACCCGTGTGACCTGGAATAATAGGCCGTGAAAGGTGGATGCAGCGCCTAAAGGCAATCGGCCGATGTGAATGCGTGATATATTGTGTAAAAAATTCCATCTCACACGGCATTAATAGGTAACATTGAGTCGCCTTGTGTGGTGAGATACGTGCGCGATATAAATCCTCATAAATAAATAAAATGAGAACACACAAAAAAGAGGAAACAAAAGTTACGTTGGAGAGAAATTAAAGAAAATTGATTCCAGAACCATAATTTAATTTTGATATTCGTAATATTTTACACATGAATAAAAGTAAACAAAAATAAACAAATTTGACAAAGGGTAAAAAAAAAAAAATAAGGGCAGACCGTCTGGAGTCAGAGGCTTAACGAGCGAGCGCCATAACCGTTCGGCCACGGTTACAGCTTACGAGAGAGCGACACTGAAATAAATTGAAGAATACCCTAGCACGCTTTCGCCAAAAAGCCGAGGAATTGATCTCGTGAGAACCGTAACAATGATAATGTCACAATCCCAAAGGCTTTAGAGTAAGTGGGGTCGTCCTCGACCCCACAATAACAGCTAGTATCATAACGACATCCCGCACCGAATACGCAGAACGTCCGGTCGTCATCAGACTCAGCTGTCCACACAGCTGGAAGCTCTCACCTTCTGTCACCGCATGATCCTTTCACATTTCATTACGAATGCATAGTCACTGACCTTATCTGTGATTTCCTTAAACTTTTCGCGCCTGTGCTCTGACAACCCCCCCCCCCCCCCCCCCCCCCCCCCCTCATTTCCTATTGTACTATCCTGCGCAGAGAGAAAGAGGGAACCGACAGGAAGCCATTGTGGTAATGAGTTGGTGCTGCTTCCAGCGAGGGATTAGGTTTCACAGGCCAGAGGAGGTGAAGCTCTTAATCTCCTGCAGGCTGCGAACATAGTCTGCCAGAGAAACGTTTGGTCCAGGGTTGAGCAGGGTCGGAAATTGAACGACAAAAGCAGACAATCCTTTCAGGAAAAAATGCGCTCTAGACTGATGTCGCCGGACTTTGTCTTGGCTGTTTTTACTGCGGCAGCCGCGGAGGCTGACTGTTTTTACATTTAGTCAAGTTTTGTATGTGTGTGTGAGTGTGAGTGTGTGTGTGTGTGATAGTAGAGCGATTCCGAGAAAACTACTGGACTGATCTTCCTGAAACTTCACACGAAAGTTATTTTTCATTGTTTTCGATAAATTTTTGTTTGTTCGTTCATAGGCTGAAACTCCCACGGCTTTTACGTGTATGGCCGTTTTTACCCCGCCATTTTGGCAGCCATACGCCGCTTTCGGAGGAAGCATGCTGGGTATTTTCGTGTTTCTATAACCCACCGAACTCTGACATGGGTTACAGGATCTTTTTCGAGAGCACTTGGTCTTGTGCTTGCGTGTACACACGGGGGTGTTCGGACACCGAGGAGAGTCTGCACACAAAGTTGACTGAGAAATAAATCGCTCGCCGAACGTGGGGACGAACTCACGCTGACAGCGGCCAACTGGATGCAAATCCAGCGCGCTACCGACTGAGCTACATCCCCGCCCTGTTTTCGATAAATGTCTTTGATGATGTCATATCCGGCTTTTTGTGAAAGTTGAGGCGGCACTGTCACGCTCTCATTTTTATATTTAGTCAAGTTTTGACTAAATATTTTAACATCGAGGGGGAATCGAAACGAGGGTCGTGGTGTATGTGCGTGTGTGTGTGTGTGTGTGTGTGTGTGTGTGTGTGTGTGTGTGTAGAGCGATTCAGACTAAACTACTGGACCGATCTTTATGAAATTTGACATGAGAGTTCCTGGGTATGAAATCCCCATACGTTTTTTTCATTTTTTTGATAAATGTCTTTGATGACGTCATATCCGGCTTTTCGTGAAAGTTGAGGCGGCACTGTCACGCCCTCATTTTTCAACCAAATTGGTTGAAATTTTGGTCAAGTAATCTTCGACGAAGCCCGGGGTTCGGTATTGCATTTCAGCTTGGTGGCTTAAAAATTAATTAATGACTTTGGTCATTAAAAATCTGAAAATTGTAAAAAAAAATAAAAATTTATAAAACGATCCAAATTTACGTTCATCTTATTCTCCATCATTTGCTGATTCCAAAAACATATAAATATGTTATATTCGGATTAAAAACAAGCTCTGAAAATTAAATATATAAAAATTATTATCAAAATTAAATTGTCGAAATCAATTTAAAAACACTTTCATCTTATTCCTTGTCGGTTCCTGATTCCAAAAACATATAGATATGATATGTTTGGATTAAAAACACGTTCAGAAAGTTAAAACAAAGAGAGGTACAGAAAAGCGTGCTATCCTTCTTAGCGCAACTACTACCCCGCTCTTCTTGTCAATTTCACTGCCTTTGCCATGAGCGGTGGACTGACGATGCTACGAGTATACGGTCTTGCTGAAAAATGGCAGCTACTTGACTAAATATTGTATTTTCGCCTTACGCGACTTGTTTTTTTATCAAATTGACTGACATTTTTGTCAAGCAATCTTCGACAAAGCCCGGAGTATGGTATTGCATTACAGCGTGAAAGCTTAATAATCAAATAATGAGTTTGGTCATTACAAATCTCAAAATGTTGATTAAAATTTAAATTTTAGCAATCGATCCAAATATGATTTCATCTTATTTTGTATCATTTTCTGATTCCAACAACATATATATATATATATACATGTTATGTTTGGATTACAAACAAGCTCAGAAAGTCAAAAAAGAATACAGAAAAGCGAGCTTTCCCATTAAGCGCTGTACGCTACTACGATATACTGGCTTGTCATTTCAAGCGAATGCGGCCCGCTACATGTTGCACGTGAATGTCAGCGCTTTCAGTCTCGGTCGTAGATTATCTTGTTTTTTCATGCAATGCAGTGCGTTCAGTATCAGTCTGTGAGTTTTACAGCTTGATTATATGTATTAATTTCGCTTCACGCGACTTGTTACATTTAGTCAGGCTGTTTTGACTAAATGTTTTAACATAGTTAAATGGTGTTACAGGTCACGGGAACGAGAAGGGGTACGTCTGTACCGTGGACCAGCGACACAATCGAAATGTTCTATAATCTAAATAAAATAAAATCATGCTTTCTTGAAACGACCCCTTCTCCATGAAGACGGACAATATTTTCTGCATTAGTAAAGCACTCGACAACTCTCGATGGGTTAACCATGTTGGTCTCATTTAGGATTCCATAACTCGTAGGCCGTGCACAAATTACGAAATTGCTAAAAACACAGTACTGGTCCCCAAAACCTCGGAGGCTCACCCTAAGGTTTCCGCCTCGTATCCAGTCCATTGGAAAACTCAATGCAAAATGTTGCGCATGAACTAGCCGTAACATCAAATCATAACATGAAAGCAAGTACGAGAACCTGCTGAAGAAGAACGTAACTGATCTCGTTAGAAAACAAGCATTGACCTTAACAGGAGCAAGATATCCGCCCCGTGGCCGTGGTGACATGGGGGTAGGACATGGATACCTTCTTCTTCTTCTTCGGCGTTCCAGGGACATGGATACCGTCTCTGGGTCTGCACAAACAGTTGACATGTGACCTACCCGGGTTGGATTCTAATCCGCGACCTTAAGTCACGCTAAACTGTTTCAAGCCATACTGAGAGAGAAAGAGAGAGAGAGAGAGAGAGAGAGAGAGAGAGAGAGAGAGAGGGAGAGAGAGAGGAAGAGAGACAGACAGACAGACAGACAGACAGACAGACAGAGAGAGGGAGAGAAAAAAAAAGAGTAAGTACTCTGTGTCAAAAAAACCAAAAAAATAATCAAAAATCTTCTGATACACAACGACACATTACAAGGATATAAAAATGCAATAGTATTAAACATACCTGGTTGCAAACTTTTGTAATCGAAGTGGACACAATGTAATCTGGTCACCGTCGCAGCAAAGATGGTAAAATCTGATACTAGCCAATGCATTGGAAACCGAAGCACGAAACTCTTCGACTCAATTATAGAGCGATAAAAACAGTCCGCTGGTCGAACACCGTTTAACACAAATTACATATGTAACCTGCTTGAAGTATTTCTGAAGTATTCCCCAAAAGGCATAACTATCAAACAATTTCATATGTTATTATGCAAACTTCACAAGATACTATGTTTATGTTGTACTGCAAAACAAAAATCCCAAGGCAGGAACATAACTCGACCAATCAGCACGAATATATAGCTTGAGCAATGACACACGGTAATGGGCTTGTGCCCAGATAATGGAATGCAACCACAAAAAAAGAAGAGATTGAGAGTGAGAAAGAGAGACAGACAGACAGGCAGACAGACAGAGACTGAGACAGAAAGACAGAGTTTTACTGAAGTGCAAACACAAAAAGAGACAGAGACAGACAGACAGACAGACAGACAGACAGACAGACAGACAGACAGAGGGAAGGAGAGAGAGAGAGAGAAAGAGAGAGAGGGGCGGAGAGAGAGGGGGAGAGACAGAGACAGAGAGCCGCGAGATAGAGAGACTGAGAGAGAGAGAGAGAGAGAGTGAGAGAGAGAGTGAGAGAGAGAGGGTCTTAAAAAGAGAGACTGAGAGAGAGAGAAGGAAGGAGAGAGACAGAGAGACAGAGAGAGAGACACACACAAATTACACATGTAACCTGCTTGAAGCAATCCCCAAAAGGCATGACTGTCAAACAATTGCATCAGAGACAGGGAGACAAACAGACAGACAGACGGTAATCCGCTTGTGCCCAGACAGACAAAAAGACAGAGAGAGAGAGAGAGAGAGAGAGAGAGAGAGAGAGAGAGAGAGAGAGAGAGAGATAGAGAGACTGAGTAAGAGAGAGGGAGACTGAGAGAGAGAGAGAGAGAGAGAGAGAGAGAGAGAGAGAGAGAGAGAGAGAGAGAGAGAGAGAGAGACTGAGAAATGCTCCGGAATCTAAAGAAAGAGAGAGCGAGAGAGAGAGAGAACGGAGTGCAGAATAAAAAGGGTGAAAAGAGAGAGAGAGAGAGAAGTCTAAATACCAGAAACTATGTAAGATGTCTTATTACTAGAATACAGACTAACACAACATCCCCCTTTCTGGGTTTCTAAAGATTTAACATATGACTAGAAGTAGAATAATACTGCATTACTGAAATATTGCTTACTTCAAAAACAAAATGTTAAACCGAACATCATTATAATCAAAAACATTTGACTAGAATTATTGTAATACTGCCTTATTTAAGTACTACTTATTTAACAAACAAACTGTCAAACCGAACATCAATTATCCCATTTTCTCAAAAAGAACGAAACCGAAAACACCGAAACAGAGACTATAGAGTATACAGAGACGCTCCATACGGTGCTGAAAAGTGAGACCGGAAGCCCAGTGGCGCCACCACGCGGAAACATGGAACCACCTACTTTCTCTTTCCACAGCAGTAGTGATATCGTGCTGCACAAGCATGGCCGCGCCAACGCGAAAACGCAGTGGGGCATGGTGTTCGGCCATCAATTGCTCAAACGCACATGCCAAAGGCTTCAGGATGTTCAAATTTCCCAAGGAAGAGGATTGTTTCTTCAATTTTTCTCTCGTTAAATGTTGGAAAATCAGTAAAAGTTGTAGCGTCGAACTGCGTGTAGATGATTCTACCGGAACAGTGAAAACACACACTGTACACACTACAGCCTCAAACCAGTCCAAGCTGTGCATGTTGATACTAGTTTCACATGTATAAGATTTATTTCTCCTCTACTTCATCTCATTTCGGCATGCCAAGTCTGGAACTGATAGTGGCAAATACGGTCGGTGATCGATTAGGGTAGACATAACAATCTCGTTTGATTGACACGGCCGTCGCGGGGTTATAGGATAACTACAACGGATAACAGCTTGCAGCTTCGAACGTTAGTATTATCATGATTAATATTTTGATTGTAAACGTTTTGATGATGATGATGATGATGATGATGATGATGATGATGATGATGATGATGATGATGATGATGATGATGATGATGGCTATTGTTGTTGTTGTTCGTGTACATCATTTTGAATGAGTAAAGGTCAAAGAGGGTAGACAGAGAGAGAGAGAGAGAGAGAGAGAGAGAGAGAGAGAGAGAGAGAGAGAGAGAGAGAGAGAGAGAGAGAGAGAGATTGGATTGGATTGTTTACTCATTTAGGCCATAGCCCCTTATGACGGGGGTGAACAGATATACAATGACATAATGACATTTGCACACAAATCAAATGAAATAAATCATACACGAACTAAGACATTACATTTCAAATAAAATATACCGTAGGCTTACATGAACTAAGACATAACAACACTACGTAGCCGAAATGCTTTGTACACAGAAGCTGACAACTTTCGAACAATACCTTCATTCCCAGATGCCATAAGCATAGAAAACTTGTGTAAACTTGGGTTTCTATCAAACTTAGCAGGAATAAACTGGCATCGCAAATCACGAAGTGCGGGGCAACAAAGCACAAAATAAAACTCATCTTCCTTACTTTCCCTGCACAATGGGCATAACAACATATCCGCATCGTATCTCTTATATCGATTAACGTGCACAAATAGTTATGTTACTCCACCTCGGAATCTTGTCATAATAAGAGAGAGAGAGAGAGAGAGAGAGAGAGAGAGAGAGAGAGAGAGAGAGAGAGAGAGAGAGAGAGAGAGAGAGAGAGAGAGAGAGAGAGAGAGAGAGTGAGAGAGCTTTCTGAACAAGAAAGAAGCAACTGAAAAGAAATAAGAAAATCATCGATCGATCAAGATTCTTTAAAGTTAGCTTGGTCACAAGAATCTGGTTTAAGTTGCTGTATTTTACAGTTTTCCTTACATGATAACTTCTTAGCTCCGTGTAATTGACAACCCATTTCAGTTCCGATGTGCTGGGACGACACCATAATTATTGACTAAATGCCTTAGTTACCGATTTAACCGGGAACTATTTCGTTAAACAATTTATTCCTGACATATTTTCTCAGGCTTAACTGACCATGTATTCAGTATGTATTTGTATTTGATTAAAACACACAAAAATAACGACGGTTAGTTCGTGAAAAGAGACTGACTTGAATCATGTTTGCATAACTACAGCGATGCAGCGAATATTGCCTAAGAAAATTTGATTTAATTTTAATCTATACCATTTTCTGCGGTGTTTTTATGGTCATTTAAAAAGGATGTTCACAAACAAACATATTTTTTCATCCAGTTACTTTTTGCAGCACTGTCAGCCGGACAGAACAGACAGTATGTTAATATAAACGTGATATAAACACAGCCAACAGCAGCCGCTATACGCGAGTTTCCTTGTGCAGCAGGGTGTGGCTCTTTTCCCGCGCTGAGCTGGCCGGTCTCAGTTTCGCACCACAGCGCAAAGAAGGATGACGCGTCTCTGTATACTCTATAGTCTCTGACCGAAACACGATCGCGCTTTGTCACGAAAGTCATTTCACAGGTCGAGTCTTTCGCGAGGTTTGACGAGGCGTCCAGATCTTGTTTTGATCATTCCATCTGTAACAGCAGCGTTTGGAATGTCACATGTCTGCTGTCTGGTATCGCTGAAGCTGGACTCCTCAGACTGCTGTACAGGCATCTGTAATGCAGACCAAGGAAGTGTTGACGTGGACCTGGGATCCGGGAATTCCACCTTCAGGTTGTGGCTGGTTTGAGCGGCGGCGGAGTTGACGTCGGTTTCTCCTGGTGTTGGTACCGGCGTTCGTTTGGACTGCAGTCATAGAAAATCTCAAGTCCATCTTTGCTCGCCAAGGTATACCTGAAGTGGTAGTCTCAGACAACGGCCCGCAATATGACTCGAGAGATTTCATCAAGTTTGCAGAATCCTACGGCTTCACTCACATCACAAGCAGTCCGCATCACCCTCAAAGCAACGGTGAAGCAGAGCGTGCAGTGCAAACAGTGAAGAATCTGCTGAAGAAAGCTAAAGACCCCTACATTGCTCTTCTTAATTATCGAGCAACACCACTGCAACAGGGAGAAAGCCCAGCAGAGCTCCTGATGGGAAGAAAGCTGAGGACTAAAATCCCCACATACAGCGTTTCCAATCTGCAGGTAGTTGGTTCGAGCCCCGTCAGCGCTATATTTTTTAAATGTTATTTCATAGTTTTCTTTACTCTGCTTTGTTTTGTTTTATTTTACTCGTACTCGTTTTATTCGTAATAAAACAAATAGTGCACCAAAACATTGTTTAAAGTGTCTAGTATTTCAGTTTCGATTGATATTAATTATAATGTTGAACATTTCTGCAATATTTTGACATTTTGAATCCCTGCATTTCCCTTTGAATATTTCTGTAACTGAAAATGAAGAAGAAATGGCATTTTCGTGGTTTTTTCCACATGGCTAAAAAGCTTTTAATCATCTAAGGCCTACACACATTTCACAGTCAATGTATTTGCAAAAAAGACGGTTCAACAAAGATAGATGTCAAACTTACCACTGTAGCGTTTGATACATTTCAGCTAAACTAAGTTGCTTCATTTTACATGCAGATGAAATCTCCATTAGCTTCAGGAAATTTGAACAGAGTGTGTGCACACAATCTCAAGGATCCTGGTGACAACCCCGGTGTCTATGACACCTTATACAAATGAAAAACATCAAGAGAACTGCCGCTTGTTTTCGTAATGCACTGTACGATTTACTTGCAAGGTTTAGGTCTCTTGGACCACCTACCCTGTTCTTCACACTATCTGATGCTGGCATGCCCTGAACTGCAAAAGATCCCGTCGCGATATAACCTTGAATGGTTGAAAACGACGTTAAACACCAAATAAAGAAAGAAAGAAAGAAAGAACTGCAAAAGATCGCCAACAATAAATAAAAATATTGTAACGCCTCATCACAAAGCTCGTTTTCTACAACAGTAATACAAGATCCGTTTAAGAGTGCAGCCAGGCTGTGTATCAAATCAAATAGTAGCAATTGTACTTACTTATCTTAAATACGTACAGGTATTGAAGCTGCTGTGTATTAACATAAATACAAACGAAACACAAGAACATTAGTATTACTATTACATTAAAATATACCGTAAACTACATTCAATCAATCAATCAATCAATATGAAGCTTATATAGCGCGTATTCCGTGGGTACAGTTCTAAGCGCTTGTCGAAGAGTTGTCAACACAGGACTAACAAAGAAACTAACATCTACAGACGGACACGAACCCTATCACACACTAGCAAACCCTGGTAAACATACAACAAACAACTGTTTGACAACAATTAATGTACACATCAATAGCTAGGTTCAAACAAAATAATATTAAGCACAAAGAAAACATCTCTCACAGAGCACATCACATCGTATACGTCCCTACCCACCCACCCCCCCCCCCTCTCTCTCTCTCTCTCTCTCACACAAGCACACGCACACACACAGAATCTGCAAGCAAACCACGAAGGAAATATTGTTGTTTTATGGTATGTTAACAAGTTTATAACTTAAATAGTCAGTGATCTGTTGGACAGATTAATTCAGGTCTGCGTAGAACAAACCCATATCAACATTTTTAACGTTAAGCAAATAAACGCATTGTCACAATTACTTTACGAGTGCGTGTGTGCATCCTCCTGCGAGCTGACCTACATTGCCCCCAATGCTTACAAGCTGCTGCATACACTACCTCAACAACAAGAGAAAAATATCTCTGTATAGACCCCATCTCACCGTGGCCGATCTAACCTCACTGGCGCACAATGTGTGATTATCCCTTCCTCATGTGTGTGTGTGTGTGTGTGTGTGTGTGTGTGTGTGTGTGTGTGTGTGTGTGTGTGTGTGTGTGATCAAACGTTGACGAGGGCGGGCGGGGGAGGGGGGGTGTTTGGTGGGTTGGGATTGCGCCGGGGCACTAAGGACACTAATTGTTTGTAGTGCGATTCAGGCAAAACTACGGGACAGATGTTTATGTAACCTTGCAAACAAGTTTTCTGACCCCCACCCCTTCACCCGCATTGGTCAGTGCTCTTCCAACTGACCTGCTAGGCTCACAAATGATTTGTATCTTCACCTTTTTTCAGCCAAGATATGGGGTGGGGCGGGAAACATTTTTGAGTAAGAAAAAAGGAAACGCTTTTAAAAAAAAAAATTTAAAGGTATTGTGAACAGTGAACTTATCTGTATTCAAATGTTGTTATAATTTGTGATGACATTTTGTGTTATAACGTTTTTACCACTAAATTATTTTATTCGCGTTTTCGATGTACACTCTTGATTTATAAATACTGACACAGTTACAGTTTTCTCTCTCTCTCTCTCTCTCTCTCTCTCTCTCTCTCTCTCTCTCTCTCTCTCTCTCTCTCTCTCTCTCTCTCTCTCTCTCTCTCTCTCTCTCTCTCTCTCTCTCTCTCTCTCTCTCTCTCTCTCTCTCAATACTTACAAAAAAGCACATCTCATTACATTTAATGTCAAATTACGAAAAGTCACAGTGATGGAAGACTTCGTTCTGATTATTTTCATATTGATCATATCTGTCCATAAAGCATCAGTGTTTCATAACGCAAGAATGTATGTATAGCCTACAACGTGTATGTAGTCCTGTGAATAGTTTTTCTGCCTTTTTTTATTTTTTTTTTCACTGTCATGTTTATTATGGGGGCCAGGAGGCCCCCATTCATACGGTTAGTTTCGAGGTTGACCATGGGCAGCGCCATTTTGTTGTGAAATACGTCATCAGTTTCTGTACACGGGAAGTTGTGACATCCGTCACCCTGTGGGAGGTGTGAAGGCAATATTGTTCATCGCCATCGGTAGAAAGTTGTGAAATCCGTCACCCTATGGGAAGGAAAAATTGGCCATCACTGAATTTGTGTAACACAGGCAGTTGGGAAATACGTCACCCTATGGGAGGGGTGACGGCAAAATTGTTCAACAAAAACATCACAGGTCGAACTGTGCAGGGTCAACCGCAACAAACTCTAACCATTCATACTTTACTGAATTTGAATGACTCATATACCAACATTTTTATGTCTTATTTTCAGCACAGGTGTAGGAAAAAATCATGAACCAAAATGTTATTTATTTTCTAATTTAACATTTGTTTTACAAATGTGACCATGGTCTTTCAAACATACAGTGACATTAAACATTGTTATGTAAAAAATAAAAATAAAAATTAAAAAAAAAGCTTTTGTGCACAAATCAGAAAATACATTGTACATTTTACCTACAGGCCAAACAAGAGATCCAAGCAAGTTGCACTGATCTAAAAATATATTTTTAGATCAATGGCAAGTTGTCAAGAACAGGCGCTTGCATTTGGATGTGTCCAATGATAGTAGGTTTGGTTGTGATCAATCAGAATAATGTAGGAATAAAAATGTATGACAGTTTGGTATGATGACATGTAATTCACATATGCTGAAATATAATATTATACATCATATAATATTAATATGGCTGTTGCCATGACCATGAACCCCAAGAAAGGTTTAATGTTATGTAAATCAAAATACCAAAATCAAGCACCTATTAATCTGGTCTACGGCGCGGGAAGATTGAGGCCTTCGTAAACGTTCAACGTTGGCCAATAATGATTTTAACAATTAATGTTGTGTCGTTTTGTATTATGTTTTATTTTGTTGATCAATTGATAAATATGTCTTCCCAACATATTACAAATCAAACAGAAATAAAGTCTTAGAGAACTACAATAATTATTGTTGCCGTCAAAACCTTGCAAGGCCTCAACCGTTCTCACGAGATCAGTTACATGTTGTTGTTTTTTTTTCTCTCTCTCTCTCTCTCTCTCTCTCTCTCTCTCTCTCTCTCTCTCTCTCTCTCTCTCTCTCTCTCTCTCTCTCTCTCTCTCTCTCTCTCTCTCTCTCTCTCTCTCTCTCTCTCTCTGTATGTATGTCTTTGTCTGTGTCTCCCTCTGAGTCTCTCCGCTTCTGTCTTTCTATGTCTGTCTATGTGTGTGTGTGTCTCTCTCTCTCTCTCTCTCTCTCTCTCTCTCTCTCTCTCTCTCTCTCTCTCTCTCTCTCTCTCTCTCTTGCTCTCGCTTTCTCTCTCTCTCATCTGACTATTGGCACACAGGTCAAAGCAGAGGTTAACTTGAGTTCACGTGTACCCCTGCAGGAGGGGTGATTTCTTGAATTAGCTGAGGGCGGTAAACATGGGTCTTAAAGCAGAGGTTGGGCTATTTTTAGACCCTCAACACAGACAGTACAGCGTCGTCAATCCCCGCGTGAAGAAAATCGCTCACCTTCCACGTCCAAAACGTAGTGATATTGACACGCCAGATTAGCGCGGTAGCGTATTGTGCTAAGCAGGAAAGCGCGCTTTTCTGTATTCTTGTTAACTTTGCAATTTCCGGAAAACATCCACTTTCACATTGAGACTGTTCTGTTTACATTCGACACTATCAAAACCACTTTGCAATACTGAAATAATTTTTTCTGTGTTCGAAAGCTACAGCCAATCGTTATTATATCCCCTTAGGTACAGTTTTATAACATTATTGGCACATGTAAACAATAAAAATCAAAAACAAAACTCAAAGACCACACAATCTATTGCAACCTACTCCTATCTCTGGTCTCTCTTCCTGGGTACAATGGTACCTAAGACTTACATTCAAATGTTTACATTTCCATGCTACCCACATTGTCAAAATACCAATAATTATTCAAAACAAATGTAAACTACTACCTAACTTCATTTCAGACCCACACCCATTATTATACACACATTTCACATTTAAACCATTAGTCGGCCCCCTGTCGATATTTATCGACTAAGTTCCTTGTCTTTTGTAATTGTTTTACGTTTAATAGTCCCTCTCTGGGCGAGGGCTGGTTGAAAAGAAGTTCATTTATATTGCTTATGCCACAACCCTCGTAAAATAAAATTTGATTTGATTTGATTTGATCTATCAGTCTCTCTCTTTCTCTCTCTGTCTCTCTCTTTCTCTCTCTGTCTCTCTCTGTCTCTCTCTCTCTCTCTCTCTCTCTCTCTCTCTCTCTCTCTCTCTCTCTCTCTCTCTCTCTCTCTCTCTCTCCCCCTCTCTCTCTCTCTCTCTCTCTCTCTCTCTCTCTCTCTCTCTCTCTCTCTCTCTCTCTCTCTCTCTCTCTGTATGTATGTCTTTGTCTGTGTCTCCCTCTGAGTCTCTCCGCTTCTGTCTTTCTATGTCTGTATCTGTACTGTCTCTGTCTATGTGTGTGTGTGTCTCTCTCTCTCTCTCTCGCTCTCGCTCTCGCTCTCTCTCTCTCTCTCTCTCTCTCTCTCTCTCTCTCTCTCTCTCTCTCTCTCTCATCCGACTCCTGGCACACAGGTCAAAGCAGAGGTTAACTTGAGTGCACGTGTACCTAGCAGGAGGGGGGTGATTCGGGTCAGAAGTGGGGTAAAGCATTCCACACATCCGTTCTTTGTCCTGTTCCCGTTCCAACCAAGGACTGCTGCCACAACAATGGAACGCTGCGCAAACGGCCGTTATTTGGCATCTTTCAGCAGCGTCTGACCATAGTGGCAGCCGTCCTTGGTCGGTAAGGGAACGGGACCTAGAACGGATGTGTGGAATGCGGGTGTGTGAGAACGCTACCGTTGCGTTACCGTTGTTTTAAGTTCCTTTAACGATCCAAGCGTTCCGTTACCGATGGGTTGAGGTTCCATTACCGTTCGTTCTGATCGGGAGGGGAACGGCTAAAAATTTGAACATGCAGCCCAAACTCAGCCGTCCCTACTAAACCTACCGTTCAAATCAGTTCCGTTAAGGATCAGTTACGTCCATTGCGGTTCTGTCCCGATCCCTCCCGTGCCCGCACAGTTCCTTGGTCGGTACGGGAACGGGACATATAACGGTTGTGTGGAAAGGGGGTATAAGACTCGACCACTTGGCTTATGGTGGAGACAGCTGGAAGATCTCTGGATATAATTGAAGAGGAGTAGTCTTCCTTTCAGAAAATGTGTACTCTGCCTTGCAGATTACAAATTTGTGCTGTCGGGGCTGGGTAAAGGGAGTGGAGGGTAAGGGTTAAGCGAGGGGTAAGAGAGACGAAAGAGAAAACTGGACAGGGAAAAGTCACTGCCTGAAGTATTCAATAAAGCCACACACAAAAAAATAAATTATCACATATGCAGGTTTTCAATTCATACTTTTGCAAAGTATCTGCACAAGCATGTGTGCCTCTGTGAGTATGTTCGTGGCTGCTTTCATGGGGCGCCTGTATCCTCAGGAATTTGAGGATTTCTTTTATCTCTCTTTTTCTACACCGTTGATTTAACGTCATTTTAAACAGGACAGTTTTTTTCCTTTCAGTTATAAGTTGTAGTAGTTTGACCTTATTGTTTTAGGACAAGTAGAGCTCGTTCACAAGTAGGAAAGACTCACTCAGTCCGTCAGTGAGCCTGAGTGTGTGTGATGGTGGGGGCTCTCCCGTGACCGGCCACCTGCAATGTACGGACAGGTTTGCACTGACCCAAGGGTGTCCGTTCATGAGAGGGTTTTTTGTTTGTTTGTTTGCTTAACGCCCAGCCGACCACGAAGGGCCATATCAGGGCGGTGCTGCTTTGACATATAACGTGCGCCACACACAAGACAGAAGTCGCAGCACAGGCTTCATGTCTCACCCAGTCACATTATTCTGACACCGGACCAACCAGTCCTAGCACTAACCCCATAATGCCAGACGCCTGGCGGAGCAGCCACTAGATTGCCAATTTTAAAGTCTTAGGTATGACCCGGCCGGGGTTCGAACCCACGACCTCCCGATCACGGGGCGGACGCCTTACCACTAGGCCACCGAGTTGCGGTAATAAAACGTATGGACAGCTTGTAAGACAAACATTGTTACAACACAAAATAATTCTTTTACCGTCGAGAAAAAGTCAGACAATTCAAACCTATGATAATAGGGAGCCTGGTTGTAGATCGTTTGAGTCGCGGAATTAAGGGTTTTGCATGTTTTAACATAAACACACAATCCCGCGCGCACACACGCACCCACGCACGCATCCACGCACGCACGGACACACACACACACACACACAAACACACACGCACACACACACACATTTACACACACACACACACACACACACACACAACACACGTACGCACGCAGACACACACAAAGACACACACATAAATGTATGTAACGCGCAATACATGCCTTTTAAATGACTAGAATTGGAATTTTTATTTGAAGACTAGCATAGCCGTGTGGCACGTGGTTCATACGTTATTACCTTATTACAAACAGTAAAAGAGTGTAAGTCATTGACACAACCGGAAATAGAATTTATTAATGAATTGCTACCATCAATTTAGCAATTCATGCGATGTAAAACATCCTAAAACTGTCGTATGATTACGACATCGTTTAGCATTTAGGATCAAATGGTGTCAATGTGTTCACAATGCACTAATCACAGACAACAGTTAAACGCTTTACGTACATGTAACTCTCCAAATAACATTTTCTTCCACTTGAAACAAATGACTTTCGAAGGATAAATTAACTCCAATATATAAATATTATGTATGAATTTTAATATTTACTTTTTGAAAAAAAAACTTTTTCTTAGATAAGGTGTGTACCTCCTAAATTTATAAATCCTCGGGTAGAAAAAACCGGAAGTATCGTTTACTAAGCATATGTGTATGTTTAAAAAGTTAATTGTCTTAATGTAGAACATCCTGCCTATGTATATGTATAGGTTTTGAATACTTTAGGGGAAAAGCATAGCCAATATTCATTTATCTTCAACTAACACCCCTAATCTCAGGGCCCATTTTGTTAGTGGGGGTAGGGTTTCAATCAGTCAAAAATCACTTTCATTCAATATTTTCTGCCATTTCAAAAACATACACGTAATTGCAAAATTTCTTGAATTTTAAGATGCTTTAACTGACTATACCAAGAAAACCTGCACTTTTTGCAGAATGAGTCTTTTTTCCATGATTTATGTTTAAAAATGTCAATTCTTACGGCAAAAAATGCTAACGGTTGCCTCACCAGGACCCGTATGCTTATGGGGGAAGTACCCGACAACTCCCGAAGTTTTGAGTGACATCGAAAGTACTTGCCTCACTGTCGTATGCATGGGCCGGAAGAAGGGCTTACTTCGAAGCAAAGCGAGGAAGTAACTGAGGGTAGTTTGTGACTACTTCCAAAGTTTTGAGCGACATCGGAAGTACATCCTCATTTTCGCATGCATGGGACGGAAAAGGAGCTTACTTTGGAAGCAAACGAGGAATTAAGTGAGGGTAATTGTACTACAGCGAGATCCAGGAGTAAACACGCAACTTCCAAAGTTTCTCAGTGCAAAATGGCAGGGCTTTTCTTCGATTTTTCATATCAAACCGAGCTAACACAAATGAAAGTCCCAAAGAGAGAAAATATAAGGAAAAGTCGTATCTCGTGCGTGCATTTCGTGCAAATGTCCCTGAATACAAACCTGAGTTGCCTGCTTTGACTTTTGTTCGTTCTGGGTCACTGGCCACCACTCTTTCATCCCCGTTTATACAGGTGGTGTTTCTATGTAAATGGGCGTCGTTGTGTGTGTGTGTGTGTGTGTGTGTGTGTGTGTGTGTGTGTGTGTGTGTGTTTGTGTGTGTGTTTGTGTGCGTGCGTGCGTGCGTGCGTGTGTAGTTGTGCATCTGTTCATTCATTCGTTTGTTTGCGTGCTCGCGCGCACATGTGGGGGGGGGGGGGGGGGAGGGGTGTGTGTGTGTGTTTGTGTTTGTATGTATTTGTGCGAGTGCCTGCCTGCCTGTGTGTGCGTGCGTGCGGGTATAATTGTGCTTTGTGCGAATTTTTGCACCCGTGTTCCAACGTTAAAAACTGTATGAAGTTCAGTTTTCTGGGGCAAAACAATGTATGAAACCGCTTTATGTTGTTTAAATTGATGAGATGTGTGCACTTGGTTGCGTGTGATCTGTTTATAAAATGAAATATTGTCGAAAACTAACCGTCGGATTGCAATCTTTTGTCCAAGCAACTCCGTTCAGAAAATGTGGAAGGGGAACTACTCTTATCGCTAGACAAAGTACGAGAGTTACTTGCCTTGGAAGTTTGCTTGCACTCATAAGAGATCTAAAGCAAGTGTCTCTGCACTGATCGTTATATTTAGATTTAGAAAACAATTAAACTAATGGATTGTATATGGAGATAATTCTGTTCAAGCCTGTAGTTGCTAGTTTAAATGCAGTATGTTTGTATTGTTTGGTCTAGAGGTGTATATTTCGCACATTAGAGCGTTCGGAACTTTTCAATCGCTGAAGTAGTTCCCTCAAAGTCGAGCTCATCAACCTGTGAGTTATCGATGATTCAGGCCCGTTGTTGGGTAAGTGATTTTGGTTGTTGGGTAAGTTACCGAAAAATAACTAGCCCTACACGTTTACAGAGAGAAAGAAGCAGAAGGGGGAATAAACAGTAATTCAACCTCGAGTAATTGTTGTACTTATTGTAAGAACGAAATTGATTATATTGAAAAAAAATTTAATTTTTGACCAAACATTATGTTCATTTGGAAATACGTTGAGGATAAAGTGAATTGTAAATATAATATGATTATTAAAATTACCGTAAAGGAAGTTTTTTTGGGCGTGTTTGAAAATTCACAAAGTTTCAAGGCAATAATAAGTTATGTGAATTATTTGATAGTGATAGCCAAAATGTGTGTTGGTATTTATAGATATGGTTCCCCTCTGGATATTGTATGCATTTTTGAGAGGGAATTGTTACATAGAAAAGTTGTTTAAAATACATTTAGAAATAGTATTGTTTTAATGATATAGGTATATTTAAAGTAGAAAATAAACTAACCAAAATAAACTAACCAAAATAAACACACACACACACACACACACACACACACACACACACACACACACACACACACACACACAAACACACATGCACACACTAACACACACACACACGCACGCACACACACACACACACATACTAACACACACACACACTCACACACACACACACACACACACACACACACACACACACACACACACACACACACACATGATACACGTGTGCATTGGCTTACTCAGCAGACTTGATCTGTTCCTGGGAAAAGGGTTACTAGTTACTAGTAGTACTGTTAAGCTGAATTTTCAGTCTGTTAAAATGTATTCAATTCAATCCTTTGCATTAATTTTACGCAAGGTACTTGCTTCCTGGGAGTATTTTGGTCGAGATGACATTTCTAAATTTAGCTTGGGTCGTCCTTGCGTGCTTCATGGTTTGCTGTGATATTGCAGAGCCGTTGGAACGAGTCACTCGATTTATTAAATTTTAGTCACGCAACCACACAACTAAAAAGAGTGGTTTATGCACCAGTATATAGGAAAATGCTGTAAGGGGTGGTCTCATTCTTTATTTGAATGGTAATATTTAGATTTTAAAGTAATATGAGATACGTTGCCTTCACGTATAAAAACAGTTTTATACGTGATCACGTCCGTATCAGAAGCACGCACAGCGAGCGACAGCGGGAATACCCGCAGTGGTAGGGGTGTAGTATGCACGTAACGTGGTATCTAACGCTCAGAAGTTGTCAAAAACAAGGTCACAGTGTTCACGTATCATCGTGACACAGACACATTTGCACTAAAATCCATTCCAGGGGAGCTTTTCCATGATTTTTCCTATCAGAGGGATGGAATTCATTCCACTGAACAGATTTAACAACAAAATACATTTGAACGAGCGGCATGTTGCTTTCTGTGTCTGCTTTTCGAAGTGAATCGAGGCGAGCACACTCAATAGGCCAACAGAAGGATACGCGACGTAAGTCTCAGCGCCTTACCGTTCGTGGGGTCATGTTCTTGACACATCGGCGACAACGATGTATACAAACCAGAGTTATGAAATATGGACTGCAGCGTGAAGGAAAGATTCAAGAAAATATTGAGCATCCTTACAACCTCCTCGGATGGTTGGACTTGATAAAATCTGACATACGTTGCGCTGACGTATGGAAGGGTTTGCTACGTGAACACGTACCTAATCACCACACGCAGCGCAGCGCAACCCGCATGAGAGATACGTGTCCTGGTACGTGACGTAGCTGATAGGTAACGCAGTTTCTAAACGTCCCTATTATACGACGATATCACATCTTAAGGGTCCTTACCCATCTAAAAGAAACCTCCAACGCATACTACAATTGCAGGACATTCCGGTTTTAAAGGCAGCTCATTGGGAAATGAGCTCATACACAATATCGAAGACCTGAAATGCGTGAATCGAGCAACTGTCGTAACTTGGCTACAATGAGACGGTCGGCTACCTTGCACCATAGACACGAACTGTGATATTCTTGTTTAATTTAGGTGAAATGCTTGAAACAGAGTGGCTCAAAACCGACAGTTCGATCAGTTACTGACACAAAAAAACACGTGTTCGAGTCATTCGGCGAAGGTGGCGAGCTTTCCAACTATCACGACTGAATAACTCATAACACATCTTTTCATCACGCATATTTCACACGAGTAGCATAGTGCTCATTTTCATCCTCGAGAGCAACTGACTTTATGTGGAGGATCAGTGACCATGAGCAATATTTGTGACAATCATTGTTGCCTGTGTGAATGTGCATAGAAATTTCCATGATTCATGTTTAATTTTTGGTTCTTGTATTACAAGTATTTTTATGAATCCTGTAAATTGGTGGGAGTGTGAAAGGCGCCACGCTAAATCCTATGCCATATCCGTCTTTCAAATCATGTAAGTCCAAATCTGTTCCAGATCCAGCTTTTTTGTTGTTGCTTTTTTTTGATCAGTAAAGTTCTACAAGTTTGATAGTTTTTAGATTTTATTTAGTCATTAATTTTACACTAAATGTGTGTAAGATAGATTCAAAGTTTGTTTAAAATATGTAGGAAAATGTAATTGTAATAATTCCATGCGCTTCCTGTGCCGGCGCTTCCGGTCTGCCATTTTTCTAAGCATGAGCCACAGTTTTTTGTTCCATCAATATCAGCCATAAACATGACGCACAAAGGGCCATCATTGGGTAAACATTGTTCAATTTGTTTCCATTATTATTATTTTTTTCTCAGGAATAATTATATTTGTCATGTAGTAGGGAAAGTTTATTGTTTTGTATGTTTTTTGGTACGGCCTTTCACCATGTGATGTTTCAGTGTTCGCCATGTATGTGCGCACTTTTGCAAAGTTTATTTCACTGTTTAATTAGTGTTCAGTGTGTCAAATTCAAGCAAGAGTGGTATTTTATATATGTTTGCCTTTCATCTAAAATGTTGGTCGTGTATGAAAATGCATTTGTGCCAAAGGATAACGTTTCATAGTTATTTTGTTTTTAACCATTTTCTAGTCAACAGTATGCTTACCTGTGATTCAGAATAAGTTTTTTGGTTTGTTTTGTTATCCCTTTTTGTGTAAAGTGTGTAAGAGATAAAGGTAATGGTCAGAGCTCTTTTTCCAAGTTGGTAGAATTCTCATTATCTCCCTTTAAGTGTAACAGAATAGTTTCCAAAATGACAAGTTTCACAGGTTGTTTCCCTTTGTTTTTGTAGTGTCAGTGTAATGTTAGTAGTTGCTGTTCATTATTAGTATGGTTGAGTGATTGTTATGTCACATTGGTTTCAGTTTGACGGTGCAGTATGTTGATTAAACATCACTTCAACTACGCATCAGTTCTGCCAGGCTTTTGTTTTGTGCGGCTGTGACACCCGCTCTCCTCACCCCTAAAGCCCCGCTCTCTTCCTCTCAGCCCTAGATACCAAACCACCCCTACAACCCAGCTCTCCTCCTCTCAGCCCTTGATACCAAACCACCCCCGACAACCCAGCTCTCCCCTTCTCATTCCTGGATACCATACCACCCCTACAACCCAGCTCTCCTCCTCTCAGTCCTAGATACCAAACCACCCCCTACAACCCAGCTCTCCCCTTCTCAGTCCTAGATACCAAACCACCCCTACAACCCAGCTCTCCCCTTCTCAGTCCTAGATACCACACCACCCCTACAACCCAGCTCTCCCCTTCTCAGTCCTAGATACCATACCACCCCTACAACCCAGCTCTCCTCCTCTCAGCCCTAGATCCCACACCACCCCTACATCCCAGCTCTCCTCACCCCTACAGCCCCGCTATCCTCCTCTCAGCCCTAGATACCATACCAACCCTACAACCCAGCTCTCCTCACCCCTACAGCCCCGCTCTCCTCCTCTCAGCCCTAGATACCATACCAACCCTACAACCCCGCTCTCCTCCTCTCAGCCCTAGATACCATACCAACCCTACAACCCCGCTCTCCTCCTCTCAGCCCTAGATACCATACCAACCCTACAGCCCCGCTCTCCTCCTCTCAGCCCTAGATACCATACCAACCCTACAACCCCACTCTCCTCACCCCTACAGCCCCGCTCTCCTCCTCTCAGCCCTAGATACCATACCAACCCTACAACCCCGCTCTCCTCCTCTCAGCCCTAGATACCATACCAACCCTACAACCCCGCTCTCCTCCTCTCAGCCCTAGATACCATACCAACCCTACAGCCCCGCTCTCCTCCTCTCAGCCCTAGATACCATACCAACCCTACAACCCCGCTCTCCTCACCCCTACAGCCCCGCTCTCCTCCTCTCAGCCCTAGATACCATACCAACCCTACAACCCCGCTCTCCTCACCCCTACAACCCCGCTCTCCTCTTCTCAGCCCTAGATACCATACCAACCCTACAACCCAGCTCTCCTCCTCTCAGCCCAAGATACCATACCAATCCTACAACCCCGCTCTCCTCACCCCTACAGCCCCGCTCTCCTCCTCTCAGCCCTAGATACCATACCAACCCTACAAACCCGCTCTCCTCACCCCTACAGCCCCGCTCTCCTCCTCTCAGCCCTAGATACCATACCAACCCTACAACCCCGCTCTCCTCACCCCTACAGCCCCGCTCTCCTCCTCTCAGCCCTAGATACCATACCAACCCTACAACCCCGCTCTCCTCACCCCTACAGCCCCGCTCTCCTCCTCTCAGCCCTAGATACCATACCAACCCTACAACCCCGCTCTCCTCCTCTCAGCCCTAGATACCATACCAACCCTACAACCCCGCTCTCCTCCTCTCAGCCCTAGATACCATACCAACCCTACAGCCCCGCTCTCCTCCTCTCAGCCCTAGATACCATACCAACCCTACAACCCCGCTCTCCTCACCCCTACAGCCCCGCTCTCCTCCTCTCAGCCCTAGATACCATACCAACCCTACAACCCCGCTCTCCTCACCCCTACAACCCCGCTCTCCTCCTCTCAGCCCTAGATACCATACCAACCCTACAACCCAGCTCTCCTCCTCTCAGCCCAAGATACCATACCAATCCTACAACCCCGCTCTCCTCACCCCTACAGCCCCGCTCTCCTCCTCTCAGCCCTAGATACCATACCAACCCTACAAACCCGCTCTCCTCACCCCTACAGCCCCGCTCTCCTCCTCTCAGCCCTAGATACCATACCAACCCTACAACCCCGCTCTCCTCACCCCTACAGCCCCGCTCTCCTCCTCTCAGCCCTAGATACCATACCAACCCTACAACCCCGCTCTCCTCACCCCTACAGCCCCGCTCTCCTCCTCTCAGCCCTAGATACCATACCAACCCTACATCCCAGCTCTCCCCTTCTCAGTCCTAGATACCACACCAACCCTACAACCCCACTCTCCTCACCCCAACAGCCCCGCTCCCCTCCTCTCAGCCCTAGATACCAAACCACCCCCTACAATCCAGCTCTCTCCTTCTCAGTCCTAGATACCATACCACCCCTACAACCCAGCTCTCCTCCTCTCAGCCCTAGATACAACACCACCCCTACAGCCCAGCTCTTCCCTTCTCTGTCCTATAGATACCAAACCACCCCCTACAACCCAGCTCTCCCCTTCTCAGTCCTAGATACCACGCCACTCCCTACAACCCAGCTCTCCCCTTCTCTGTCCTACAGATACCACACCACACCCTCCAACCCAGATCTCCCCTTCTCTGTCCTAGATACCACACCACACCCTACAACCCAGCTCTCCCCTTCTCAGTCCTATAGATACCACACCACACCCTACAACCCAGCTCTCCCCTTCTCTGTCCTAGATACAACACCACCCCTACAACCCAGCTCTCCCCTTCTCAGTCCTATAGATACCACACCATACCCTCCAACCCAGCTCTCCCCTTCTCTGTCCGAGATACCACACCACACCCTACAACCCAGCTCTCCCCTTCTCAGTCCTATAGATACCACACAACACCCTCCAACCCAGCTCTCCCTTTCTCTGTCCTAGATACCACACCACACCCTACAACCCAGCTCTCCCCTTCTCTGTCCTAGATACCACACCACACCCTACAACCCAGCTCTCCCCTTCTCTGTCCTAGATACAACACCACCCCTACAACCCAGCTCTCCCCTTCTCAGTCCTATAGATACCACACCACACCCTACTACCCAGCTCTACCCTTCTCAGTCCTATAGATACCACACCACACCCTACAACTCAGCTCTCCTCGTCTCAGCCCTAGATACCACACAATCCCCTACAACCCAGCTCTCTTCCAGTCTTAGATACCGCACAAACCCTACAACCCAGCTTTCCTCCTCTCAGCCCTAGATACTACACAAACCCTACAACTCAGCTCTCCTCGTCTCAGCCCTAGATACCATACAACCCCCTACAACCCAGCTCTCCCCTTCTCAGTCCTAAATACCACACTACACCTACAACCCAGCTCTCCCCTTCTCAGTCCTAGATACCACACCAACCCTTACAATCCAGCTCCCCTCCTCTCAGTCCTGGATACCACACCACCTTCAACCCAGCTCTCCTCCTCTCAGCCCTTGATACCATACCACACCCTACAATCCAGCTCTCCTCCTCTCAGCCCTAGATACCACACCATCCCTACAACCCAGCTCTCCCCTTCTCAGCCCTAGATACCACACCACCCCTACAATCCAGCTGTCCCCTTCTCAGTCCTAGATACCACACAACCCCTACAACCCAGCTCTCCTCCTCTCAGTCCTAGATACCACACCAACCCCTACAACCCAGCTGTCCCCTTCTCAGCACTAGATACCACACGACCACCCCTACAACCCAGCTGTCCCCTTCTCAGCCCTAGATACCACACCACCCCTACAACCCAGCTCTCCTCCTCTCAGTCCTAGATACCATACCACCCCTACAACCCAGCTCTCCCCTTCTCAGTCCTAGATACCACACCACCCCTACAACCCAGCTCTCCCCTTCTCAGCACTAGATACCACACGACCACCCCTACAACCCAGCTCTCCCCTTCTCAGTCCTAGATACCACACTAACCCCTACAATCCAGCTCTCCTCCTCTCAGCCCTAGATACCATACCACCCCCATCAACCCAGCTCTCCTCCTCTCAGTCCAAGAAACAACACCAACCCCTACAATCCAGCTCTCCCCTTCTCATCCCTAGATACCATACCACCCCTACAACCCAGCTCTTCTCCTCTCAGTCCTAGATACCATACCACCCCTACAATCCAGCTCTCCTCCTCTCAGCCCTAGATACCATACCACCCCTACAATCCAGCTCTACTCCTCTCAGCCTTAGATACCACACCACCCCTACAATCCAGCTCTCCTCTCAGTTCTAGATACCACACCAACCCCTACAATCCAGCTCTCCTCCTCTCAGCCCTAGATACCACACCACCCCCTACAATCCAGCTCTCCTCCTCTCAGCCCTAGATACCATACCACCCCTACAACCCAGCTCTCCTCCTCTCAGCCCTAGATACCACACCAACCCTTCAACCCCGCTCTCCTCTTCTCAGTCCTACAACCCAGCTCTGCGCCACACAGCCTTATATACATCATCATCACCACCACCCCCACCTACAACCCCGCCCTCCTCCTCCCAGTCTTAGGTACATCATCAACACAACCACCACAACCCCCAACTACAATCTCGCTCTCCTCCTCCCACAAGGTACATCATCATCACGACCACCATCACCATCACCCTGACTCTATATGTTAAAAGCTAATTTAACTTTGCTCTCGATAAGAACAGAACGCTCAACCAGCACAATATGTCAGGCGTAACGCGGACGGTGTGACGTTTTCACCTTTCGCCGTGTTGATATTTCGCTTCTCGGCCTCGTTGATCTAGTATAAACTCTACACTGAACAAAAAAACACCCTTCGATAGTACTGATGAGCGACCTTGTGTACCTTACATTCATGGGGCCAAATTTGTCCAACCAATTTGTTTTATTTAACTTAGAAATTTGATTCATCCTAAAATGTTTCCTTCTTACTCAAGGGACGTAACCACTCAGTACACGTTTTCGAAGAATTCGATTTTGGGGTTGAAATCTATTAAATTTTACCACCAATTTTCTTCACATGCAAGAAACTGACATGCTTTTCGTCCTTAAATAATTTCACTTCTTAATTTTACCAGGAAACAACATTTCAGTCTTGAGTATATGTCGAGGGGGAAATATGTACACAGGCGAAAGATGAAATCGTGACAACGGCAGCTAGGTCGACGACTTTGGTTATATGGCCCCAACTCTGGGTATTCCATCCAATTTGGCTGTCTTCTCTATTCTCCGTGGCGTGTTTAAAGTTATGGCTCGTTTCGTTCCAGTAGATCTCAGCAAGTCGCGGATCCCTTGCGGCAAAAGCTGAAGTGCAGCCTATATAATATGGCTGCTTTCAGTCCCAGGCCATTCTACCCAATTAAGAAGACCATGCTTCAGGGAAATTAAAACGGCTATACGGCCTCCGCCGTCACACAAGCTCATTATAGTGGCTGAAGAAATGTAAAGAAGCAATCAACTAATGAACGAACAAGAGAATAGGATTACACAAGCTTCGTCTACAGATTTTACAGCTAGCGTAGCGGTAGAATCTTTGCAAGCTTCTTATCAGTCTTAGTTCCTTCTCGGCAAAGTCAGTACGCCTAAATTGGTGTTGTTGTTGTGTGTTTGTTTTTCGCATATTCAACAACGACATCGTTTGTCATCCAGACGATAACGTTTTCTTGAAGTATGTCAGGTTCCCTGCTGAGGAACATGCTTTCAGCTGATCTAATCTTCGTCCTCCTGATAACGCTAGGTGCAAGGAAAGAATCCTTCCCATGGATACTTGGGTACAACACTTCCCACGATACTTGAGCTGCCCTTGATCTACGCGCACAGTAGAGCAATCAGAGCGACATCTATTCAGGCTAACAGTGGGCCTATAAATCTCACATCTCAGGAGGGAATGGTGGAACCAAGTTTATATCGCCTTTCACCAAATGTTGAAAACTAGATCGGTGGCAGGATTTGGGTAAATTGCCCTTGACAAAACCTGGTCTGCATTACAGGTACAAAAACTCTATGTCTACAAGTGCGAGAAGGATGCATGCCCAGCTATTCTGAACGACAGCGTAGTTACCTGATTGACAGTCCAACGGTAGTTAAACGAAGCTCCAGCGCTGGGAGTCATGGTCAGGAGAAAATACCTGCGAAACCGTAACTCTGCTGACCTCGGTTTATCCCACTCATGACATGGGGAAAAAAACATTTCAAAGCTCGTGCTTTCATGGACACTTGATTCTGCTTCTTGTTCTCCTTGTTCTTCTTGCTCTTTTTCTTGTTCTTGTTCTTGGTCTTTTTACGTAACCTTTTTACAAACAGTTTTCCGCCTGTAAAGCGAATGCACTGTTGGCAGTCAAAAGATCGGACTCTTAAAACAATAACTCAGAGGCAAGTGTTTGTGAAAGAAGCCGCCTGCTTTAAAAGTTAAATGTCTTTACACTTACACCAGGCCCATTTTTTTTACAAGAATCAGGAAACTGCGCAGGCTGTATTTGGACCAGTACAGGGTAGCGTTTCCTTTCTCAACATGTTTGATTGCATGTCGTTGAAGTGTTGAAGTCTGTAAATTGTTACAGTAAGATGTAGTGAGGTCTCACTAACCGAGTTTCTTCGCTCACGACGGAAGGTGTGAACTTAACACTGGCAACGACTGAACGTGCTAAGAGTTGGGATGTGTTGATTGCGTGTTGAAAAAATTCCTAGCAAGCGTAAGTGAAAGATTGTTAAAAAGAGATTTCCCACTGGACGTCTGTTGGCTATCGGAATTTTGCCCTTACCTGCTGCCTTCAAATAATTTGGCAATATTGAATACTCGGTCCTTTCCTCTGTATTCGATATTTAAACAAATACATTTAAGTTAATTTAGTAGTTAAAGACATTTCCTTGCAGACCCACAAAAAAGGGGGGCTGTGTGTGTGTGTGTGTGTGTGTGTGTGTGTGTGTGTGTGTGTGTGTGTGTGTGTGTGTGTGTGTGTAGAGCAATTCCAGGAAAACTACCGAACAGATCTTTATGAAACTGCATGAAAGTTCTTCCAGAAAATACCCCGACAAGGTTTTTCATTTTTTTGATAGATATCTTTGATGGCGTCATATCCGGGGTTTTTTGTGCACAAGTTGAGGCCGCGCTGTGGTGACCTTATTTTTTAGCAAATTGATTAAAACTTTGGTCAACATTTTTTTGACTCAGTCCGGAAAATGGGATCGTATTTTAGCTTGTAAGCTTAAGATTTAATTGATTAGTTTGTTAATTAAAATAAGTAGTGATTAAAATAAATTGTCGCTACCAGATTTAAGAATGATTGCATTGTACGTATTTCATTGTATTCTTTATATTTTCCTGAACTCAAAAATATATACATGTCACAGTGGAAATGAGAATCCAGTGAGATTCCGAATCGCACTAGTGGAGATTGGAATTCCAGTTTGCACTAGGGCAAACTAGAATTCTCACCTCCACTGGATATTTGTTAGTGAATTCCAGTTTGCCCCAGTGCAAACGGGAATCCAGTTTCAGTGGAGATGGGAATTCCAGTTTTCACTAGGGGAAATAGGAATTGGGGGACAGGGGCTGTTGAGTACTGGCTTCGCTCAAATAAGGGAAGCATTGTGCTTTCTACTAAAGTCTGTGTTGCATTCACGTTTTTCCATTAGTTTCGTTCTGCTAACTTTGATTCTGTTTCTACTGTCGATTGTCGTTTTACAGATACAAGTGACAAGCATTTGCCAGTTGGCAGGTGTTCTCTTAGTAAATGTTTGCTTACTTTGTGTTCGATTTACTTGACATCAAACTGCATCACTGCATCACAATCGTATTACACAGTTAACGTAATTTATCACCGTTTTCCATTCTTGCATCAATGTGGATTTTTTTCTGTTAAAAAACTTATTTTGAAACAGACAGTTTTCATTAAAAGGATTCTCATAGATAAGAAGCTAGTATTTCGATTGCCTTACAAACCTTTGAATACGATAAAAACTTTTTGTCTTTTTGTGGCGGTAATCAGAATTATACTTCTCTTTGTTTCTGTCGCTAGTTTCTGTTGGTAAATTCTCTCGTGGGAATGTAGCTTTTTTAAATAATGATGTAATGTAAATCGGCACTTTACCGTAATACAATTTATGCATCAAAATGGCTTTGTTTAACTTAAGATGCTTCTCCAGTGGAAGAAAGTTAAGCATTTTTAACTTCATATCTGTTGAGGCATTATCCTTTACGATGAGTTTAGCTGAGCGACGATAGAGAGAGTCTACCTTTTTAAGAGAGACAGAGACAGAGAAAGAGAGAGAGAGACCGACAGAGATACAGAGAGAGAGAGAGAGAGAGAGAGAGAGAGAGAGAGAGAGAGAGAGAGAGAGAGAGAGAGAGAGAGAGAGAGAGAGAGAGAGAGAGATCAAATCAAATCAAATGTTATTTTACGAGGGTTGTGGTAAACGAGCTTCTTTTCAACCAGCCCTCACCCAGAGAGGGACTATTCTAATCTTAAATACATATATATACAAACGTAAAACAATTACAAAAGATAAGTATGACAGTAAAAAATAAAGAAATAAAAAGGCAGAAAAACTATTCACAGGACTATATACAGAGAGAGAGAGAGAGAGAGAGAGAGAGAGAGAGAGAGAGAGAGAGAGAGAGAGAGAATTAGAGAATTAGAGAATTAGAGAATTAGACTCAATAATGCCTCAATTTCATGAATTAATTTTTGATGTGTTTGTGCATAGTGTGTGCCGTGGAGTGATAGAGCAGGATTGATAGCCGATAATGTATGCTAGTATTGTAAACTTGTTCGTTGTTGTACCTATCCATATTGTTAATTTATGCGCTAGATATGTTTCTAGGTTAGAGAGAAAGAGTATGCGTGCGTGCGTGCGTGCGTGTGTGCGCGCGCGTGTGTGTGTGTGTGTGTGTGTGTGTGTGATAGAGATTGAGAGAGATAGCTTTTCGATTGTCCATTAATAGAAATATATGACATGTATTACTGATCCCCCCCCTCCCCACACCCCGTTGAAATGAACCGTGTGTGTTTAATCAATAAAATGTCTTACATCTTACGTCCCTCTCTCTCTCTCTCTTTCTCTCTCTCTCTCTCTCTCTCTCTCTCTCTCTCTCTCTCTCTCTCTCTCTCTCTCTCTCTCTCTCTCTCTCTCTCTCTCTCTCTCTCTCTCTCTCTCTCTAACCACAATGATGTGTATGCTCTTCATGCCTCATCTTCATCTTCATCATCATCATCATCATCGTCATCTTTATCATCACGAGTTTAAGTTTTCCGACCTCCTTTTGTTGTTAAATTTTATCATTGTGTAACTGTGCGTCCCAAGGACAGATTGTAAGAAAAGGCGTAGCCTTAAATCTTAATCCTTGTTAAATAAAGTTCAATTCAATACAATTCTATTCTCTCTCTATCTCTCTATCTCCCTCTCTCTCTCTCTCTCTCTCTCTCTCTCTCTCTCTCTCTTCTGTCTCTCTCTCTCTCTCTCTCTCTCTCTCTCTTCTGTGTGTGTGTGTGTGTGTGTGTGTGTGTGTGTGGGGGGGGGGAAGGGTAGTGTTTGTGTCTGTGTATGTTTATCACAGTCTATGTCTGTGCCACGGTATCTCGTCCTCTTTGTCTGCGACAAGCCCACTTTCGACACAAAACGCAGCAAGCAGCAAGCAGCTGAAAAATAGCAACATGTACATTTTGCAGCAGATTTGTAGGAAGAGTGAGATCCCCGGGAGTGCCCTTTGCTTGAGAAAACTTTCTAAAAATGAAAATGTAATCAAGCCCGAAAATGTCGCAGTTCGTCGGTTGGCTTAATGTTTATCATTCGTATCATAGGAGTGTTCACAAGCAGTGAAAACGCAGAAATGGCTATTTCGACTCATCTGTGCAGATAGTACCAGAGTTTCAGAGTGCACCATAACTGGCGTGTTTACACAATTATCCCAGCGAAGCTTGAGATATCCCACGAACCCTCTATAACCCAAAGGATATCAGCAAAAATTCGCCAACTTCCGTGGGAATATCCTTTGATGATCAGAATATGGATGTGTGAGACTATCCAATCACAGCCCCCGAATTCCCCCACGTGTCTATCAGAATAGCTATAGAGGATTGTCAACGTCAAAACTCCGTGCCGTTTTGCAGAATAAAATTATCAGCAGTAACAACGTCTAGTTGGTATTAATCTGTTACTGTACGATAGTTTAATGTATGCTTGTTGCTACCATAGCCGTCGTTTTGCTTTGCTAAGCTGTGTATGTCAAGAATGCAAAGTTTGCCGGTTCTTCTGGATTTGGCAGCGGCGTTCTTGACACTTGTTCCATTTGAATTTGTCAGAAGTTAAATTTGTGTTTTAAGTCAACCCTAATTTTGCAACCAAAGAGCAATAAAACTGCCTTCTGCCACAGGGCATTGACAGATCATGTATTTCAGCGTGAACACTTCATTACCTGTACTCTGATAATGCAGTTTACCGTGACTGCACTCAGCATTATCCTGGGAAGCTGTTTGTGACGTCACAGACAATTAAAATTCTGATTGGTTTGAGCACAAACATTTAATGATTAATCAACCAGGCACAAACAACGATTTCCAACGGTTTCAAGTTTGTCATCTTTCTGAATACGTGGCATGACTAACATTAAAATTTCACCGTAAAGCTTTTTCGGTGTTGAAGAACTAATGACAATTTCTTTTTAATTCTCTTCTTCTTCTTCTCCTTATTTCTTTCTTCTTCTTCTGCTTTAATTTCGGCGTCAAAACACCCATTCTGAAATACACCAACTCAAAAATAGCTGATATCCCGGAAAAAGAATTGTCTCCTAAATCATTCAAAGCGTGGGATGTGCACGCTACGCTAACAAAAGCGTCTTCCCAGCCAAAGCCTGAAAGAAGCAATAGGGTTGGGTAATGAATCGTGTCACGAAAGCTGGCTTTTATTGTCCAGCCAATTGCCGGTGACATTGACAGGGTTTCGTTTTGCCCGCACAATGACAGAAGCTGCAATCAAATCGGCATGAGGTGTCAGAATTGCAGCGTGCCAATGGCAGCAGTGGGGACAAGGAACATAAATCAGCCAAGGTGAAAAAGGATGGTGTTGCGCTTGACTTGTTTTTAATGGTTTCATCCTGTTAAGGAATTAAGGAATGACTAGGAAAGTGGAAGGGAAGAGAAAGGGGTGGGGAGGGGGGCGCGGGAAGGGAGATAGACAGAGACAAAGACACTATGTGTACATGCGCGTCTGTCTGTCTGCCTTTTTGCCTGTCTGCCTGTTTGTCTGTCTGTCTGTCTGTCTGTCTGTCTGTCTGTGTTTGTTTCGTATGCTTGTGTCTGTGCCTGTGACTATAAGTACCCACACAAAAAGGGCCACAAATGTTTTTCTGCTGAAAGTCTAACAACACAAACTTAATTGTTCTTCCTTCATGCTCAACCGTTTTGTTCGATTTGACTGCAAACAATCATTCCAGGTTGTTAGTTGGTTGTTGATGTTTCTTGCCTCGAGAACCCCTTGAATCCGAGAACGATTCCACATTGATCTTACTTCTTTGTTTTTTTCTTGAATAACGTTTTTAAAACGATTCACATTAAAAGCCCCAGTCTGCCTCAAGTGGTTTACAGAACGATTTAAATCTTCTCACGAAAAAAGCAGTTCCAACCTTATGGAACACACTTGCAATAGCATTTAACAGCATTTAATGACACAGTTCGTTTGAATGGCTATTTAGCTTGCGTAAACCACACAACAGATTTCGTAGTTTATTTTACCCCTGAGTCATCGTGGACCCATGTCACCCACTTTCCTTTTTTTCACAATTTAGTCGTCAGTTTTGTGATTTCAATGCGACTCATTGTATCTGCAATAGCACGTTATTGTGTACCTCTGAATCTAAAATGCCACAAACGACTGCGAGTCACACGAACTTATCGGCGGCGGTTGACTTCAAAGAAGCAAACGATAAGCAGGCAATTCGTCTGCTTGGGCAAACACGACCTTGCGTCACCAGGTGGACTGTGCTCCCTTTTTTCAAACTTTCAAAACTTCGATTTGTACTGATCTTATCTTGATGATAAAAAAATTCTTTAAAGATTTAAGAATGTTGTGTAACAAGCTGTCAATTTATTATTTAGATTTTAAAAGTTAATTCTAGCGCCAAAACGAGGCGTCCGATTGTGGGGGAAGACAATCCGGCTGGCCACGCAAAACGAATTCTTTGAAAATTGTTCGCTCTTTACGGAGGGCACCTAGGATGTTCTCAAGCGGTGAGTGTTTAAACGAAAGGGTGTTTGTACTGTGTGTAAAAGCCTGACAGTGTCTGTGACCAGAAACTGATGGTTTACGTGAAGCTGAGTGTGCCTTTAAGGCGTATCCCAGTTATAGTTAAACCTTCTAGAAACGCGGATTCTTTGACAGTCGGTAATTTAAATCTTTCTAAAAATCTTAATCTCTTTCAAAAAGTTATACATCTGTGTAAACGCCATGTGGCAATGAACTGCCCGTCGCAGAGTTTAGCCAATTCCAGATTCCAACATTCCCGTTACCCTGGCAATTTTCCCTGTACCGTCACTGCTACACTGTGGCCATTTCCCCGCATACTCTATCACACCACACGACGTTACAAGATCAGACATAAAATCACGCTCCAACATCGTGATTGGAAATTTGGTCAGCTTATTGAATTGTGGTCGATCAACCTTACCTGTCTGAACGACAGCTTTGCACGTCATTTGACTGGCTGTCAGTCTCCGCTCGCAGAGAACTTTTACCAGACGGCGTTTAATCGTAGTCGTTATCGTGAAGGGGACGTCAGCCCCAATACAAAACAGTCTCCCCCCCCCCCCCCCCTCCCAAAAAAGCGCCAGTGAGCTAGTCGTGTAGGGCTGGGCACAAAGAAGTGCCTGTCAAAGGTCCAAGATAGTGTGTCGCATATACGCACAATCACTTGCCAAGGGTGAGACAAAAGAGGAAAGACATTGGTCGCAAAATGTCAAAGTGTGTCGCAAAATTCGTCTGCCTTGTCTAAAAGAAATGCGACAAGGAGAGTGAAGACGTTAGTTTGAATTTCCATCATCGACTTAGCAGTGCAGCACGTAAGAAGTTATAAGCATCTCGGACTGACGATGGTTGGGTGATGATGTTCGTTTTCCTTCCTTTTTTTTCTAGTATTTTTCGTCAGTGCCCAGTCCAAACAGAGTGACTTCCGAAGTAATGCTTTATTTCGAGTGCCTTGTCTCGATGTGGTCTGAGTCCCGTCCAGTAGGTCTAGGTTCAGGGTCATTTATTTCAACATGAAACTGAAGGAGAAGAAAATGACTCGCCACACCTGCACACAGACAAGCAAAGGAGAGGGAAAAGGAATAGGTCCGCCCTACATGAATGGCACACGATCTCTTGAGCCAGGAGAATCCTTGTCCACAAGTGAGGCTGATAGCTAGGATCAGCAAAAAAAGCATAAAATACAATATTTTGATACACTGGACAAAAACATTGACATTTAGTGTCATGAATGCATTTGGTGTCTAATATACTATGCCAGCTAAAATGTGAATAGAAATTGAAGAGAGAACTAACACCAAAGAAACAGAAGAAAAAGACAATGACAGATATTAATTGATTGATTGATTGATTACCGGCACGGTTGGCTTAGTGGTAAGGCGTCCGCCCCGTGATCGGGAGGTCGTGGGTTCGAACCCCGGCCGGGTCATACCTAAGACTTTAAAATTGGCAATCTAGTGGCTGCTCCGCCTGGCGTCTGGCATTATGGGGTTAGTGCTAGGACTGGTTGGTCCGGTGTCAGAATAATGTGACTGGGTGAGACATGAAGCCTGTGCTGCGACTTCTGTCTTGTGTGTGGCGCACGTTAAATGTCAAAGCAGCACCGCCCTGATATGGCCCTTCGTGGTCGGCTGGGCGTTAAGCAAACAAACAAACAAAATTGATTGATTGATTGATTGATGTGTATTACTTTGTCATATTTTATTTAAACAACTACGGCTGACTCATAGTCTTACAATCTATCCCTGCAAAAACTACAACATAAACATGGAATAATACAGTGCAGTACAGCACTATGAAGGCAAAAACACAAGAAGTAATTATTAAACAAAAATAAGCGAAGAAGCGAAAGGACAAACGAACAAACAATACAATTTGAACAGGCATCGAGCAAGCAAACAGACAAAAAGAAAGAAATAAAGGGGGATGGGATTGGGGAGGGAGGAACAGACGACGAGGAAAGGGAGGAGGACAACACAAGGCCGAAAAAAACAACTGGCTGACATGAAAATCAACGTTTCCCTGCGTCTGCAGAATAGAGCCAGTTGTCGACCAAAGTAGACAGTTTATGAATTGTCACAGGAAGTGGCCAGAGTTAAGAGTATTGTCTCCGGCAAACGTGGCAGGCACTGATTGGTTCTATTTAGGCTTAACGGAGCCAATCAGCGACGTCGCCGAATCTCTGGGAAGCTTTTGGGATTGTCTCATTGCGTCTGCTGAACATTCCAGGCCCTCCATTTCGTTCCTTGACTGGTAGTGTATCTCAAAAGTTTTCTCCTTTTGCCCACTCATCATCTATCTGCGATGTAACAGCCTTTTTCCGTTCTACTCCGGAATGCTGTGAGTGGGTACTGTAAAATAACGCTCTGGCGTTCTTTGACTCTGAAATGTTCGACTGAGGTTTCTGCATTTCCAAAAGATGTTCCACTACCAGGGAAAATAAAAGTATCTATACGCGCAAGAGCTGCTTTTTTTCAACGATTACAAGCTCCTTTGTGATCAAACTACATGATTGCTGGCAGACTGTACATGAATTAACATAGCGATAAGACTCAACTGTTCTGTGGAGGGCATGGTGCATTCCGTCACTTGCCTAAATCTGTTTTCAACACGACAAAGAACATGACCTGGGACCATATTCTGTAACTCCTTTATCGGACTGTAAAATCCCTTCAGTCCGTTAAATCCGCTAATTGGGATTTATGAAACCCCGATAAGGGCTTACCGGAGTGTTATCGGGCGGTAAAGGTAGAAGATCGATCCCCCTCCTGTAAAGTCGCTACCTGTCAGGTAACTCCACCAAACAGACAAACAGTCCGTGTCATGGTTTTGGATATGTTATCCAAACAGTCACTTCAGCATAAATGCTGTCCAAATATTGTTCGTAAGTTTATGTTCCTCATGGACACACAATGGTACTACAGCTACTACGGTGGCCGAATGGTTAAGTCGTTTGCCTGACAAGCCTTTGAGTTGTGTTCAAATCACGGTCTGCTCAATATTTTTATGATTTTTATACCATCTCTCATATTTGTTTAGCTTTGTTTATTTTTCTTCGTGTGTTAAAAGAGTACATTGTTTGGAATATCAAAATGGAATTAACACATTGATTTTAAGCAGGAATTATTTCAAACAATGACGGAGCTAGATGAGACACCAAGTTTGGAGGAGCTCAGCAAAGCCATAGACAGGCAAGGTACAGGACTGGATGGGATTCCCCCAGAGATTGTGAAGTGCGCGAAGGGCCCAGCCCTGGGCCACCTCCATAAGCTGCTGGTTCACTGCTGGAAGGAAGGTGAAGTTCCCCAGGACATGCGAGACAGTAACATCGTCACCCTGTACAAAAACAAGGGAGATCGCAGCGACTGCAATAACTACAGGGGGATCTCCTTGCTCAGCATCGTAGGGAAATTGTTTGCGCGCGTGGTCCGAAACAGACTACTGAAGCTTGCCAACAGGGTTTATCCAGAGTCTCAGTGTGGCTTCAGGTCAGAACGATCCACTATCGACATGATTTTCTCCCTACGACAGCTACAGGAGAAGTGCAGAGAACAAAGGCAGCCACTATATATTGCCTTCATAGACTTGACCAATGCCTTTGACCCGGTGAGCCGGGATGGACTCTTCAAGGTCTTAGAAAGGATTGGGTGTCCGCATAGGCTGCTAAGCATGATCCAGTCGTTCCACACAGACACGAAGGGCGTCATGCAGTTTGACG
>NC_090256.1:28482826-28545326 GCF_037325665.1 Littorina saxatilis
GCAAATGCGAACGGAGAAACTCGGAAACCGACGAGTCGACACATGCTCGAGAACTCGCGTGTAATGCATGTTTGAAGTTAATCTAGACGGGCGCTGTGGCGGGGTGGTAAGACGTCGGCCTCTTAATCGGAAGGTCGAGGGTTCGAATCCCGGCCGCGGCCGCCTGGTGGGTTAAGTGTGGAGATTTTTCCGATCTCCCTGGTCAACTTATGTGCAGACCTGCTTAGTGGCTTATCCCCCTTCGTGTGTACACACAAGCACAAGACCAAGTGCGCACGGAAAAGATCCTCTAATCCATGTCAGAGTTTGGTGGGTTATAGAAACACGAAAATTCCCAGCATGCTTCCTCCGAAAGCGGCGTATGGCTGCCTCAATGGCGGGGTAAAAACGGTCATACACGTAAAATTCCACTCGTGCAAAAACACGAGTGTACGTGGGAGTTTCAACCCACGAACGCAGAAGAAGAAGAAGAAGAAGAACCACACAAACCCTCGGCTGTGTTCAGGTCGGACCAGAGCAACCAGAGTGACGTCATCAGGTTCGACCAGACCCCGTTTAAGTGAACATGACCTTGGATTAAGGGGATACCAGTGAATTCAAGTTACTTCCCCTGCTTTGTTACGTCATTTTGTTTCTTTTATTCGAGGAGAAACAAATACAAATACTACTCCCCTTGCTTTTTTTTCTCTCCAAGACAAGAAATACAATCTATTAATTGCCCTCAACGTCGAGAACAAACAAATTCGTCAAAACAATATAGTTTGGATGCTTAGTAATACGGAAGTCTCTTGTTAAGTGTACTAAAGCCTATTTGAACGTCCTCTATACTGATTTTTTCAGAAATACATTGGGGGAATCACTCTAGCTGTTGTTGTATCTTTGATATAAAATAAAAAGTGACTTTTTCACGGAGTTAAGCCTCCCATCGTCTAAACTAATTCATGTCCAACATAGGCAATTTAAGCTATGTTTCCTTATAGCGACGCGGCGGTGGCACGATGGCGACAAACACGCGATGCTGCAAGCGAATTTCGCCGTGAGTGTTTCCATTAAAAGCGGCGCGGCAGGCGAATTTTTGTTTTTTCTGGCTTGACTTCTTCTTAAAAATCGGTCAAAAACTCACACAACCATACCGTAATTAAGAGAAACTAAATTTGAAGCTACTTATATTGGTTAGAACATTGTAAAAACGAGACATGTAAGAACCCTCTTTTGTTTCAACAAAATGCTCAAAAAGCGGAACGAACGAACGGTGCCTTTGACAACCTTTGAAGAAATTCTTGCTGGACTATTTGCAGCTCAGGAAAACATGTGTCTGACAAAAACACAGTCAAATTAGACTATAAACCTAGTTGTGGGGGATCCTCGAATGTTTGGAAAGGCTTAGACCACGCCCACTTTGGACGCGAATATCGCGCGGCAGCAATGTTTTTCGCTCCCTGGAGCGAACACATTTCTTTACGCCAAACCGTCGCGCGGTCGCGTCGCGCATATGGAAACACGCGTTCTGTGTTACTACTGTTGCGATCGGTTTTGACGCTGCTGCCACCTCGCCGCAACCATCGTGCTGCCGTCGCGTCGCTATATGGAAACATAGCTTTAGACCTGACGGACAGTAAACCCCATCATTTTCGTTTTCGTTCGGAGTTATGTATTAACGTCCTCACAGGAAATTTTCCTTTTAGCAACTCATGTCCCTAAAAGGAACATTTCCTGTGAGGACGTTAAAGGCACAGTGCGCCTCCCGTAAACCATCACAGATACTGTCAGGCTTTTACACACAGTACAAACACCCTTCCATTGAACGCTCACCAAACGGGAACATCCTAGGTGCCCTACGTAAAGAGCGAGCAATTTTCAAAGAACTAATTAATTGTCTCAGTAGACAATCGGACCGTGGTGCGTTTTGGCGCTAGACCTAAATTTTAAAATCTAAATAATAAATTGACAGCTTTTTACACAAACATTCTTAAATCATAAAAGATTTTTTTTTTCATAAAGACAAGATCAGTACATTTCGAAGTTTTGAAAGTTTGAATAAAGAAACGCCCGGAAGCAGGGTCACGCAAGGTCGTGGTTCTCGTAGCAGACGACGGTTTATGCCTATCGCCAGTTCCTCTGAACAGTCAAAAGCCATCGCGAGAGTTCTTGTGAACCACAGCCGTTTGTTTCGTGCATAGGCAGAGGTACATAATAACGTGCTATTGCAGATAAGCTCACAGCGAGTCGCATTCAAATTACTAACTGACGACTGCATTGTGAAAAAGGGAAACTGGATCACACGGGTTCACGATGGCTCAGAGGTAAGATAAACCACGCAAAAATAAATTCTTTGAAAATTGCTCGCTCTTTACGGAGGGCACCTAGGATGTTCTCAAGCGGTGAGTGTTTAAATGAAAGGGTGTTTGTACTGTGTGTAAAAGCCTGACAGTATCTGTGATGGTTTACGGGAGGCTTACTGTGCCTTTAAGGACCCCTTAGTTAGTTAGGAGTTGATGTTCCTTGCGTACTTTCTATGGAGACCAGAAATATACCTAATTACTTGCCCTGATCAAATGATTTCTTCAAAACAATATAGTTCATATGCATAGTAATGGGTGAATCTTTTGCTAAGTGCACTAAAACCAAGAGTTTTGTCTGCATAAGACAAAGCAGGCAATTGCGCCGATAAAAGGGATTTGGTCTGTTTTTTGTGTTTGTTTGTTTGTTTGTGTTGGATTTTTTCTTTGTTTGTTTCTGCCTTTCTCTCTTTCTTTCTTTCTGACCGAAACGACATTGGTCACAAAGAGAAGGGAAAAATCGAGCAGATCTAGAGTTAAGACACCAACAACGACACCCGCACGGAATGGTGCTTTGACTCGAACCGTCTGTGCCTAAGTGCTGTGAAGCTGGCCAGAAGCCAATTAGCACACTCCCCCATTTTCTGGACAAACTAGCTGAGAGTACACCCCCCATCAGTCTCTTCTGTCGGCACACGCCGCTGTCTGACAATGTTCTCCTCTGTACCCGCCTACTCGAGACGTGGGTGCTTAAAGCGAACCTGTCCATTGCAGTTTCAAAAGCTCTCTTTCACTATGTAGCTCACACACTCTCACACACTCTTTCTCTTAGAATGATTTTGGTATAAACTATGACACAAAAGTAAACAAGAGTAAGTACAAGAGGCGAAGACGTATAGAAGAAACAAAAACAAAAGCAATACAAAGAAAATTGCAGTCTGCAAAGATTACACAACCGCAGCATTTACAATGTGAATGCTGAACCGCACGTTCTGACACTGATTTTTTTTAGGTGTATGAAAGAATTATGCCAAACCCAAAACAGTTGCTCCAACCTCAAAACAACAGTATAAAAGACTATCTACTGTATTTAACTTTAGAAGGAAGGATGTGAAACTTGGCCCGACAAGTCCCCGTAAAACTCGGGACTACTAGTGAATGCCGATACCAGCATGACGTGCGTCTGGTCAGCCATAGCTGGAGTACCAGTCCGCGGTGACAGTTTCAGCTCTGTAGGCCCTCTCACCTCTCTTTGTGCACAATATAATATGAGAGAGAAAAAACAGTTGTCTGCACGCAAATCACTTGCCTTTGTGCTTTTATACACATGGTTTGCCGAGTTCCGTTTAAGCCCATGCATTTTATCGCCATCTTCTCTACTTCCTTTCTCTTACTTTTCAAATCTATATATGAAAGACTAGATGAATACCCGCTTCGCCGGGTAGTCGGCTTCGCCGGGAAGAAGTAGAGCCGAATACCCGGCTTCGCCGGGTGAGTGGCGCACCGTACGCCGGCTTCGCCGGGTGAGTGGCGCACCGTACGCGATTGACGCCACACGAAGGAAGGGAGATAAACGCGCAAAACACTGGAGAAGATAAGGAAGAGTAATACCCGGCTTCGCCGGGATGAAAGCGTTGTGGACAGTGACCTTCTAAAAATAGTAACGGGAATATGGATTGAGCGTTGTGGACAGTGACCTTCTAAAAATAGTAACGGGAATATGGATTGACGCCACACGAAGGAAGGGAGATAAACGCAAAACACTGGAGAAGATAAGGAAGAGTTACTGGGAATGGATCTGGGAAGATGAACAGAAAAACCAAAATCGGTTCAGCGCTGCGCGCTGAGAGCACGTGTTGAAAATTCTCATCGACCAGGTTGTGTCCGGGGTCTACCTGAATATGCCCACCAAATTTGAAGCAGATCCATCGAGAACTTTGGCCGTGCATCGCGAACACACACACACACACACACACACAGAGACACACAGAGACAGACAGACACAAGTCGTATATATATATATACAGCATGACTTCCCTTCTTTGTCTCTGTTAATCTAGGGAGAAAATATCCAGTGATATTTCTCCGTAGGCCTAAAGTTCGGCCATGACCTAGGCAAAATAACTTGCGCAGCCGCAGAAACAAGAAAATGGAAATCTTATGAAGCCGTCATCAACACGAACACAATGATTGCAGAAGCAAACTCTGTACCTACACGACCGAGACACAAGACTGATTATTTCACAGCTGCAAAGGGTAAGCTTACTCACGTCAGGTCTTCACTGACAAGCTAGGAACAGGCGGAAAATTCCAAACAAAAGTAAATGACGTCAAAGTCTCTTTCGCTTTGCGTGTAACTTTGTCATGACGTCTTTTTGTGACGACAGTATACGCGACAATTTGTTCGCTTCCGGTGTCATTTTAGACTGAAAAGCAACTCAAAAGAAGGAGCTAAGCCTCTGTCTTGAAACAGCTGAAACACTCTTTTGGATTGCCGTTTCAATGTTAACCAAAAAGTTAAAGAAAAAAACAAGGTTCAGTTGCGAACTGACAGCGGATTGAGCATTTATTCCTGTTGATGAAGGTATGATTGAAGCTTTATTCTCTCCGTCAACCAACAAGACTAGATTTGTAGCAGACGAAAAACAAAGTGTGCGTTTTTCCTGTCTTGTGAAGGCGATTATGTCGTTATAAGTTATCTGTACGTTGTAATGACATTTCAAAACAAAATTTAGCTTTGAGGCGTCACGGGATAATAAGCTTATACATTTTTATCCGTGGAATTGTTTTTTTCGTCTCGGCAGGGTGAATGAATTCATTATGTCTTTTCCGGAACTGGACAAAACTGGCCTTGCCAAGACTGAAACAAAATATAGTTCTACAACTTCTAGGCTTGGGTTGATTGCCCATGGTGAATTTCCAATGATTTGTTGCCACATCCCATGACAAATTCTCTTTACTTTGGTCATGCCATATATACGATACATAGATGCCAGGCGTCAGATGCGTTCTTTTACACGTTGGTGTGAGAGTGTCCACCATCCTCCTGGCCTCGGAACTAGTAAGAAAAACACTAAACATTGGCACGCTCGCTTTACAAGAATAGTTGTTTCTGAGATAAGTATAAATAAATAAAGATATATATATTATACTAGATGAATACCCGCTTCGCCGGGTACGGCTTCGCCGGGAAGAAGTAAAGCCGAATACCCGGCTGCGCCGGGGACCCGGCTTTGCCTTGTGTACGCCGGCTTCGCCGGCGCACCGCACGAAGGAAGGGAGATAAACGCACAAAACACTGGAGAAGATAAGGAAGAGTAACACCCGGCTTCGCCGCGACAGTGACCTTCTAAAAATAGTAACGGGAATATGGATTGAGCGTTGTAGACAGTGACCTTCTAAAAATAGTAACGGGAATAGGGATTGACGCCACACGAAGGAAGGGAGATAAACGCAAAACACTGGAGAAGATAAGGAAGAGTTACTGGGAATAGATCTTGGAAGATGAACAGAAAAACCAAAATCGGTTCAGCGCTGCGCGCTGAGAGCACGTGTTGAAAATTCTCATCGACCAGGTTGTGTCCGGGGTCTACCTGAATATGCCCACCAAATTTGAAGCAGATCCATCGAGAACTTTGGCCGTGCATCGCGAACACACACAGACACACAGACACACAGACACAAGTCGTATATAAGCAATCCACCAAGTCATTGCTAAAGTGCAGCGCTTTTTATCATGATACCCCTAAAAAAAATGACGCAAAAAGTCCCGTTTTTGACTGCTCTTGCGATCGACACCTGCATCAGTAGGAATAGTATACACGGGGGATAACCGGTCAAAGGCCGAACAGAAGCCGAAGGCCGCTCATGACACGTGTGAAGGCAAGTTTTGTCTGTTTTCTAGGTATTGTTTGATTTATGTCGGGATTTAAGGTAAGCTACTGATTCAGCGATGACTAAATTTGTTTCTCGATGCATAAAAAGTCAGGGAGCGATTGATATTTGCCCGTAAATAGCCTTCAAAGCTGAAAATGTCCGCGATCGAGCACCGGAAATGGCTGTTCGATGGGTTTTGCAAGTAGAAATGTACTTTATTTCACCAAATCAGCTCGTATTTGGTGTGGATACGGGATTCTAGAGGACGAAGGAGTCATAAGAGGTGCAAAGAAGTGCTATTTGGGAGTAGAATAAATCTTCCGAGACAGTAGACAAGAGAAGGTCATATTTGAGAGATGCGCGTAGGCCGATTGTCTTTCCGACAAGCGAATGATACAGCAGATTAATCATTCGTTTTGACCAGAAACCTAGTCTCTAGTTTTTATGAATGAGTTTTTTAATTAAAACAATCACGAGAACTCTCTCGCTTAGCCTAATGGCTGTTCGATGGGTTTCGCAAGTAGAAATGTGCTTTATTTCACCAAATCAGCTCGTATTTGACATCGGTTTGGTATATATATATATTTTCTAATCCTACCGCGAACTGGATAGCAGACGCGGCACGACTGTTGCACCACACTTTGAAGTAATCCCACACTTTGAAGTAAATTACTTCAAAGTGTGGGGATGTGCCCCACACTTTGAAGTAAACCCATTTTTTACTTCAAAGTGTGGGGGGATCTTCCCACACTTTGAAGTAAACTCAGTTTTTACTTCAAAGTGTGGGGGGATCTTCCCACACTTTGAAGTAACTTACTTCAAAGCGTGGGACTTTTCCATCGCCTGTTTGAGCCTGATGATTTTGTCAAAAAAAATGGCAAAGTCTTTTGGATGAGTGAACAGAAAAAGTGAGCGAGCCAAGAAACATAATGATGTTTGTTATCAGGCTTTAAGCAATGTCCCATTGTTGAGTGTGACGAAAACTCGTGATGACGATTTTAAAACATGTTGGGTCACGCATGGTCCAACCTTACATGGTCCAACCTTACATGGTCCAATCTTACATCAGCTTTTCAGCTTTGAAGGCTATTTACGGGCAAATATCAATCGCTCCCTGACTTTTTATGCATCGAGAAACAAATTTAGTCATCGCTGAATCAGTAGCTTACCTTAAATCCCGACATAAATCAAACAATACCTAGAAAACAGACAAAACTTGCCTTCACACGTGTCATGAGCGGCCTTCGGCTTCTGTTCGGCCTTTGACAGGTTATCCCCCGTGGTATAGCACACGAAATACGCAAGCTAGTTAAACAAATCAACCTGTTCAGGGTAGATAAGTGATTTGACTTTCTTCTCGTATGTCAAAGTTGCAAAGGTTTGCCTATAGTGATTTTTGTCGATTTTTAATTGGGCCCTTCCGTTTTTGTCAGGTCGATTTTGAGGGTACCCTTATTTGAACGGCGGTCACATGATCCCTGTAAAAGATATCTTTAATCCGAAAAGTCATCCTGATAGTCAAGTGAACGGCCTTAACTGGCATATCAAGTGTTAATGAAATTACACGGGAATTAATGCTTTAATTTGGGTGCGAAATTTGTTGCAATATTTTTTGGGCCAATTTTAGATAGATTTGAAAAATTTTACTCGGAGAGAATGTTCTCAAGTTTATGGTAATTGCTTCTTTCATGTATACTGTTGTTTTAAATCGTGGTGACAAGGTGACGAAAAAGGTGAGCTTATATGAAGAAAAACCATACACTCCCGTGATTAAGTTCAAAGGGAACATTCCAGGAAGTGACGAAAGGAAATGTTACTTGCACGAATGCAGCTCCGGTTCGTGCGTGCTGATGAAGAACCGAAAAGGAGGAAGCTGAAGGTTTGCTCCCACATAGTTCAGCATCTTTTTGCAAAAAGAGTTATAATGGTAGCAGCAGTCGTGGTTCTTGCCTCAGTTTTCAAAGATTTAAAGATATACTCTGACAGATAAATATTTCTCTCCCTCTCTCGTGTGTGTGTGTGTGTGTGTGTGTGTGTGTGTGTGTGTGTGTGTGTGTGTGTGTGTGTGTGTGTGTAATGTTTGTTTGTTTGTTGTTTCTTGTCTTGAGACTCCAAGGGTCACACGAGACCGATTCAGGGTCGATCTTATTCTCTGTTTATTCTGGTAACGCAACGTAGGGAAGATAAAGTTAGTTCACTAAGGTAGTGAGCGGTAAGGTAAGTAAACATATGGTAAGGTATAAGACAAGTCCCCTAACACCCTTTCCCCCGCTTCCTCGCCCCAAGTCAATGCAATGTCATTTCAGAGTGACATCAACAACACCAACACCACCACCACCACCAACAACAACAACAACAAAACTAACCCGAGAAAGAATAAGAAGACTAAAATGTGAAATTCTTGTGGTTTAGCAGCAGAGACGAAATTGCATTTCAGCCAGTCATTTCGTACTGTGTGTGCAAATATTCGTGTTGACATTATAGGGAGATTTAAAAAACGAAACGTCGGGACGTATCGTTTTGAAGTTGTGGTAAACGTCATCATTTCGGGGGTCTCTCGCTGGAAAGGTGAAGGTCAACTGAAACGGAACGTGGAACGTCAAAACGCAGTCACGTTTTCCGCCCCCAAAAAACGAACAATATTTCGTCAACTTTTGTGAGTATTTTTGCACACTAACAGTTTTATTTGTTGGCCATTTTATGCATTGCTAGATTCATCAACCCTTCCACAGTCTTTCAGCGCTGAGAATGTGTTCATTGGAGGTAGACAACTGTTGTGAACTGAAATATTTTGAAGGGTGCTGATCCTGGTACATTTATCCAACTTCATGGTGAGAAAGCAAATGGCGAAGCAGAAGTAGGTCATCGCATCGAATTTTTATTCTGGCTTCGTATGTGATTTTGTATAAACAAAGTCTGTGTGATTTATTTGGACTGAAAATAATCAAAGTATGCCCGATTCTGGACCACCTCCTAGGGTTTTTTTTTCCATTCTGATCGAGGACAGACGTGACAAGTACAAAACAACCCCTAGTTGGGGAAAGGCTTCTAAATCGGCACAGGCGTGTGCACAGGGCCGTTTTCTGAGAATGGGGAATACTCAGGGTATAATTGCCTACATGGTTCGGTAGAGCTCTTTGCCATAGGCTGTTACCAGTTGTAAAAATTGAGATGCGTGAAATGGATAAAAAAAATAATGAGTTCGAATGAGTAAATCTTGGAATTCAACATGAATGATCTAATTTTTGTGAAATACAATTGATGATGAGCAGGTGCATGAATTGAAAAATGTGAAGCTCTTGTGTGTGCAATGCGAGTATGTCAATCCTTTATTGACTCGTGGAGTTGAAATTATGCCATGCCCAGTCAGCGGATCATATCCTGCCATGCCCGGCCTTTCATTTGCGCATGACTCGCCTTTTATTTGCGTATGCCCGCCGTTTTCTGACCCTCCTTTTTATGTTGATGATTTATCGCCCTTCCTTCATTCCGAAACGAGACGTGAATACATCTAAATCTTGTCTGCGGCCTATGCCGTCTCGTTTCACGTTCCCTTTCGCGGGGTGACTCATTCACCAAACGAAACGAGCTGCAAAACGAAACGTGCTGTCTTTTAAATCTCCCTATTGTCCCCGTGGTAGCTTTTTATTAACAGCAACGAATGCAGGGCGTGACGAAATGATAGAATGCCTTGTTAAACTTGTTATGCTGCTTATAATCAATTCTCCTTTATATTGTGGCTGCATCTAGAAAATATTTATTCTGCATTTCTACATCGTAATTACTGCAGGATTGGTTTTGTTCATGGCCTAAAAGCGAGTGCAGTCGTTTCGCGTGCTGGCGTCTAGTCGACGATCGACGCCGAGAGAAGAGACTGGCGTCGGTGCGAGCATGTTTTTGCTGTTGTTGTTGGGTGTGTTTTTTGTGTGTGGTGGGTTTGGGTTTTTTTTTTTTTTTTTGGGGGGGGGGTGTTCTTGTTGCCTCCAGCCAGATCTTTTTAAAAATGCCTTTTTTGATTAAGCAGATCTAGAAGAAAAAAATAGAAAAGATCCTTTGTATGTCTGTTTCTCTACGTGCACGTGTGTCTGTTTGATGGCGCGCACGCCCCAGGGTCCATTTGCCCTTTTCTCCAAAAAATAATGTCACTCACAATAGACCTTTCTCCTCTCCTTGGAAACGCTAACATGACTTCCAAAACTTCTCGCCTTCTGCCAGTCACGTTCTGTGATGTTGTTTGTTGTTACTTTGTTTTGGTGTGATTTTGTTTGTTTGTTTGTTTGTTTGCTTGCTTGCTTGATTCCTTGCTTGATTTCTTGCTTGTTTGTTTGTTTTTTATTGTTCTGTCTGTTTGTGTGTGAGTCGGTTTTTCTGTTTTTCTGTGTGATTGTCCGTGTTTCTACATGTACTTGTGCGTTGATCTGTTTGTGTATGTGTGTTGTTTTTATCTGTTTGTGTATGTGTGTTGTTTTTATCTGTTTGTTTGCCGCTCAACGTGACCGCCTTTTTGAAACTCAATTTTGAATGTTGCTCACATTTCAGCTCGCGCTAATGGCGTTTGCCTTTCAAACAAAATACGTTTTTAATCAAAATAGGATGCTACTTGCTTCGTTCAATTCAGCAGCCATTTCTGTGGTCGGAACACAAAACATTTTTGGTATTACTTTACAAAACAGCAAAGGAAAAAAAGAAGAATGACTGCATGTAATTTCACATTTCATTCACGTTTACACAATAAAGTAATCATGTAATTCGACACACTCGACGAAAGAAGAAAGCACTCGTGATTTTGATCACTCCGATCTTCCCGTTGCCGAAAGCTTTTAGATCCATTTAAAATGCATTTATTCGTTTCAGGTTGGGGCTGTTGTTTTTTCCTTCCATTTTCTGATATCTTTTCAATCTACTTTTTTTCCTCTCTCTCTCTGACGATTTTGTGGGGCGGGCGATTCGGGAGCAGCAGTTACATAATGAAATTTGCTTTCAGACACGGACGAAGCATATTTGGCCCTGTGGGCATGTTGCCATTTATGAGCTCAGGATCTAAAATTGAATGCTCGAGTACTTCACATTCATGTCCTTACCGATCTTTTGCATCGGTGTCGGTGAAAAAAAACCTCATGAAAAAAAGTATATTGCTTTACTTGTAACTCACGCCCTGGGGATCATCTGACCTTTTCTTTCTACCAGTTGTTGCTGTTTATTTTGTTGCTGCTGTTTTGAGGGATGAGGACGTACGGAATATAATTATTGAGAATACTGCATGGCTTGCTGTGTAATACCAGGTTTAAACGAGTTGTTTATTTGAATATCAAAATACGAGCGACAGCAAACGTTTTAATATTTGGGAGAAAAACAACAAGTGTAAACCTGGTATCACATTGCAAGTAATGTGGTATTCTGTTTATCCTACATAATGTACTTTTGTGCCTTCTTTATTAAATTTACTGGTAGCTCCGTCGCTTTGTTACTCGTATATATATATATATCGGATCAAGGAAAGGGGAATAAGCGGGACTATGAGATTTCTGAAAGTAATTGTCCAAGAACACGGGGGATAACCTGTCAAAGGCCGAACAGAAGCCGAAGGCCGCTCATGACACGTGTGAAGGCAAGTTTTGTCTGTTTTCTAGGTATTGTTTGATTTATGTCGGGATTTAAGGTAAGCTACTGATTCAGCGATGACTAAATTTGTTTCTCGATGCATAAAAAGTCAGGGAGCGATTGATATTTGCCCGTAAATAGCCTTCAAAGCTGAAAATGTCCGCGATCGAGCACCGGAAATGGCTGTTCGATGGGTTTTGCAAGTAGAAATGTGCTTTATTTCACCAAATCAGCTCGTATTTGGTGTGGGTACGGGATTCTAGAGGACGAAGGAGTCATAAGAGGTGCAAAGAAGTGCTATTTGGGAGTAGAATAAATCTTCCGAGACAGTAGACAAGAGAAGGTCATATTTGAGAGATGCGCGTAGGCCGATTGTCTTTCCGACAAGCGAATGATACAGCAGATTAATCATTCGTTTTGACCAGAAACCTAGTCTCTAGTTTTTATGAATGAGTTTTTTAATTAAAACAATCACGAGAACTCTCTCGCTTACCCTTAAATCTTTATCCTTGTAAAATAAAGCTATAAAATAAATGTAATAAAAAGTTATAGGGTCGGCCCCTAAAAATAGGGTAGGTCGGGTTACCGTAACCACACCTGGGTTTTTTTTAGACCCTACTGATGTGCGATCTTATTAAGACACTGTACGGGCGAAAATGGACCATTATGGCAGAACTGTGTGTACAACTAAGACTGCATGCAGATAGAGCGTTTTCAGATTTCATATTACCAGCTGTTTTTGATCAGGAACGGGATTTGTTTTTAATAATGGTGGGGTTTTTTTTTCTCCTGACTTTGGAAAGGTTCTAAACCACAGCTTTACCTCCGTTCCCCGCACGCAGCTAGGAATGCGAAGTTTTACACGAACGATCATTTTCAATTGTTGTGCAAGCTATCTAACTGACAGGCAAGTCCAGTATGAGAATCAAGGTCACCTTGAAGCCGTCCTTCTTGTGTGATCTGAATATTTCACGGTTGGCACGAGCGGATACAGAGTTCACTGCACTGGCTGTCACAGTCGATTATTCACTAGTGCCGCTCTAAGTGTGATTGTGAGAGAGCTCTTTCGCCCAAGTGTGTAGACAGGGTGAATATTTATGCAATGCTATGTCACCTTTATCGCACGGTGACCCTGTTCGTTCAGCATGGAATGATTATAGGGGAAGGGTTCCTATATGGACCGGCTCCTAATATGGACCACCTTCTGTTCTGACAAACTAACGGCGCTAGAGCGCTCAAAAAAGTTTTATTCGCTGTATTCACCCTCTCTGGATAACTTGCACATGTCAAAACAATTGCAGAAACAGAAATCTCAAAACCGTTAGGCTTTTTCTCTTTTTTTCATTTTTGGCAGCGTTCACTAGAGAATTTGCCGCCTAAAACGGACTCGTTTCTGTCCACAGCCAAAGCTTTTATCACATAAAAATTGCTATATATGACAGCTAAAACCGTATTTGTTACATTTTAGCAGTGTTGACCCCGAGTTTCTACTGCAAACAAAAAATAATAGCAAAATCTCAAATTATGTGCGAGTCCCCTAATATGCACCACCTTCAACAAATCGAAGAAAATAAAAGCTAAAGGCTATTTTCATTAATACATTAAGAAGCTTGCTGGAAATAACCTATAACTAGCCCTCAAGATTTAAAAAAAATGCAACAAAAAGTCTTCTTTTCGTGGAAGTTGATAATTTCACTTATTTTCACTCTGTTTTTGATAAGCTTCTTTAGTTTCCTGGTGTGCTTCAAATATTCCTCTCATCAACCCGAAACAGATAAATCTAGAGCATATTTTAATTAGGCCGACTTGTACACTAAGTTGTATCATGTTATTTTGAAATATAGGGGGCTTTTTACAGTGATTCGTGAAGGCCGCTTCACTGGTCCATATTAGGCGCCCAGGCTCCTAATATGGACCCTTTGTGATTTTTTCTGTATTTAATTTTTGCTGAATGTCTATCAAAGCTATTTCACTCTTATTAGGCCTAACGGTTAACCTAAGAGAGAATGACTACCAAACACAAGATAAAACTTCTTCGCAAGAAAACTTGAGCTAGTTATCAGCATGAAACAAAAAGTGGTCCATATTAGGAGCCCTTCCCCTACATAAGGGCCGCATGGACAGCTGTGTTGGCAATAAGTCGGAATATGATTATTGTGTTTCTCTCTGGCCTTTGGTTTTTCTAGCAATCATACTTGCGATCGTGCATACTGTCACGCGCGTGCACAAGCGTTTGGACACCTCGCTTGCTCGCACGCACATACGCACACAATCACACCACATACACTCACCCACTCACACACGCACACACACATACAAACAAACACACACACATACACACACACGCGCGTACGCTTGCACGCACACACACACACACACACACACACACACATACACATACATACATACACACACACACACACACACCATTTTTGACAAAAGAAACAACTTTTTTTAAAGTAATATATAAATCCACCCCATCCCCCCCCCCCTCCACCCCCCCCCCCCCCCCCCCCTTCCCCCAACCCATGGAACAGTTGTTGATGACTGAATCTGATTGTGGTTCAAGAACTAACAACATTCAAAAGACTATTTAACTTCACCATTTTTGGCTCACGTAAGTGTAGCCTATGCGAGGCTAACTTTTGTCTGTCTGTGCGTGCGTGCGTGCGTGCGTGCGTGCGTGTGTGATAGAAACTTTAACATTTGACTGAACACCGGAATACTAATTTTACCGGGTTATTATCCAAGCAACAGCTTCAAAGTATTGAAGCAATGATCAACATTTCGTCGGCACGTATGTAGATAAAGTGTGTATCCAAAGAAAACGGGTGGTTGTGGGTTTTGGGGGGGGTAAAAACAGGTGACTGGTTTGTGTTGTGTGTGGTATGTAGACCAGGTCAGGGGTCAAGGTTAGGTCAGATCGCGTGAAGGATTGTGGTATAGATACAGTTCTCACCCAGCTGCAGTTCGCCGATTCGGGGAAGACGATTTCAAATTGTTCGGTTTCGTAGCGGCTCCAGAAAAAATCGATAAAGAAGATACCAAAGGAGATTTCCTACAGGTTAATCTGCACAGCGTGTTTTCAGTGTCTGCGCGAGGAAGCGCTGTCGAAAGGGCAGTGTCGATCTCAGTGGCAGTCGTGTCCCCGTAAGTAGGCTACAGACAGACAGATCTAGATCTAGCGTCTCCCACTCTTGCACCGTGTCTATGCTTAGTGTGTGTATGTGTGACGGAGTGATTGAGTTTGTGTTACTGTTTGTCGATTTCTGACGGGAGCCTTGAAGGCTTCGCCTCTTGTTGATTCTATCAGATATGTGTTGGCGTGAAAACCTTTGAAAAAAATAAAAACATTTGAAAAAAAAACTACTTACACACTTTGGTCACATATACAATGTTCTTTATACAAAAGCTGAATTCATTAGCCATTTTTACATCAGGATACCACATTTTAATGGAATTAAACAATAATTATGTTCTGGAGAGGGAGCAACATTCATTTCACGGTTACACTGTTTTTATGTCATTGATTGAAAATGTATTCACATACTTTGCTTAAACTTTACATGACAGCTCACCTTGGGTATTAATATCAGTGTGCACAGTTTTATGAAGATGAATTGATAAACATCAGCGATACGGCTTTGACACATTTTCGCACCATGTGCCCCTTAAAGATGGCTGACATTCACTCAGGAGCAAATATGTTGATCTCCACATTTTAGTTCAGGTATTTCAAACCCTTCTAAACAGGGCCGGATCTGGGGGGGGGAGGGTTCCTGGGGTTCCGGACCCCCCCCCCCCCCCCCCCCTGGCCATCCAATGTACCTCTCAGAGAGAAAAAAAAAGTGGACTTTTTAAGCTCTTCCCCCAACTCCCTCAGTTTATTTGGTCTCCTGGACCCCTGCCTTCAGTTGGAACCCCCCCCCCCCCCCCCCCCCCTCAAACGAACTTGGTCCGGCCCTGCTAAATACCAGGATAAAATTGTTTTTTGTTAACTCTGGGGTAGACGACGATTTTGAACGACAGGATCAAGGTGCCTTTGATCTAATATGGACAATACCACACACAAAACTGGTGAGGGATGAGGGGGGGGGGGGGGGCGGCAAGAACAAAAAACGAAAATTTATAATTCCAGCCGCCACCAACCGTGCATGGATATTATCAGAGAAAAAAGAAAAGCTGTGTCACTGGTAAATCGCTGTCAAACCAGGCTCCTGGCTGAGCGCAATTATCGTTCCCTGGTTGGCCTCCAAAAATCCACTTCCTTTTCATTTTGCCTCCATCAGAGGTCGAGTTTCGCACAAACTGTATGGATTTGTCACGTCACAATGCTCACGCATCGAAACCACCCTACATCACGAGTTTTCTCTGGCAGCAAGCAAGATGTGTCATTTAACGTCTTAGCCTTTGCCACGAGGGAACCAAACTCCTTCCATCACACTGAGTGTTTTCGTTAGAGGAGGGAGATAAAAAAAATCGCGTCTTCAGCAACTTTAATGGATGCTGTTTTAAAAAGATGTTGAATCGGTATAGATCACGAGGGGGGGGGGGGGGGGTGGGGGCGAGCAGGAGATATTTTATCAGTGTAAGAAATTGGAAAACATTTTGGCATACATGTCTAAAGTGCATTAGCGTTTGATATATATACCCTTCATAAAAAGTTCAGGATATTTCAAGAAAATGCATACAATCTTTAAAAAAAACAAAAAAAACAAGGGTCCAATATTTCATTGCGGCCCTATGCTCCACAGGGAGTCTACAGGAATAAGTCAAGTAAGTCAGTCAATATTTCATTACAAATTGCCCATTTTTAAGAATTCAAAATAGGACTGGGGGTGTTCTTGTAGAAACATATTATTTTGGGCTGACATTTTTACCGCGTCATGCTAAACACGTGAAAAGATTCTGCTTTGGGGGGAAAATGGGTGGTTTTCAAATGTCTATGAAACTGGCGCAGAACGCACCACGGCAAAACTTTGTGATGCACATGCAACAACAGGGTCTCGGTCATGAACGGTGCTCGCCAATTTGTGTTTAAAAAGCTGACACACTGACAAAATAATGCAATGTGGTATTATGCCTCCACGCCGAAATAAGACACATTTTCTTGACAGGTCCCTGCTTATATTTTAAGAGTATATTAGTATATTGCTATTCTGATAGACACTAGGGGGAATTCGGGGGTTGCGATTGCATAGTCTCACACAGTCCTTTTTCGATCATCGGTCCATATTTACACGGAAGTTGCTCAATATTCTTTATATTTACAACAACAAACCAAACGAGTTCCAGTTGAACTCGAGCAGACGGTCTTTCCTTTGCTCTCATACAATCGAAGACACGCAACTTGATTCTACTTACCAATGCTTCCAACTCTAAAGATGATTATGAATTACCCTAATCGGTTTACTTTTCGACGAAACAAGACAAAGATATACAATTTATGCCCTTGTACACTTCAAAAAGGAGTTTCGCTCAGTCGAAATGGAACAAGTCGCGTAAGGCGAAATTACTACATTTTGTCAAGCTGTGGAACTCACAGAATGAAACTGAACGCACTGCATTTGTTCACAATGACCGTAGTCCGCCGCTTGTGCAAAACGGAGTGAAACTGACGAGCCTGTTTAGCGCGGTAGTGGTTTCGCTGTGCTGCATTGCACGCTTTTCTGTGCCTCTCTTCGTTTTAACTTTCTGAGCGTGTTTTTAATCCAAACATATCATATCTATATGTTTTTGGAATCAGGAACCGACAAGGAATAATATGAAATTGTGTTTAAATCGATTTCGGAAATTTTATTTTGATTATAATTTTTATATTTTTAATTTTCAGAGATTGTTTTTAATCCAAATATAACATATTTATATGTTTTTGGAATCAGGAAATGATGTAGAATAAGATGAACGTAAATTTGGATCGTTTTATATAAAAAAAACCATTTATTACAATTTTCAGATTTTTAATGACCAAAGTCATGAATTAATTTTTAAGCCACCAAGCTGAAATGCAATACCGAAGTCCGGCCTTCGTCGACAATTGCTTTACAAACATTTCAAACAATTTGATTGAAAAATGAGGGTGTGACAATGCCGCCTCAACTTTTACAAAAAGCCGGATATGACGTCATCAAAGACATTTATTGAAAAAATGAAAAAGACGTCTGGGGATATTATACCCAGGAACTCTCATGGAAAATTTCATCAAGATCGGTCCAGTAGTTTACTCTGAATCGCTACACACACACACACACACACACACACACATACACACACACACACACACCACGACCCTCGTCTCGATTCCCCCTCTATGTTAAAACATTTAGTCAAAACTTGACTAAATGTAAAAACCAAACCACAAAGAGATTAACTGTTTCGCTCTTCCGCGTTGTTAGTTTGATTTTGTTTTTATTTACAAGCAAAAAAACTCAAACCTAACGTTGTGTTTTTCGGCCGCGAGAGAGCAGTAGTGTTATGCGCAATACCGATGCGCAAAAAAAAGTTCGTCTGCTCTCGTCAGAAACCAACCGCATCGAAGCAAAAACTTACATTTTGCAAGTTAATAAGCCCATATCTAGGTTAGACTGATTAGCTATATAAACGCTATCGTGTTTTCAGCGTGGCGATAGGGTCGGATATTTTGACCAGAACAAAGTGTAATACGCCGGTTCGACGTATTATACTTGTTCTCGTCAAAATATCCGACCCTATCGCCACGCTGAAAACACGATAGCTGTTGATATTACGATCGAGAAAGATAGCGTGTGTGTTATGGGGGAGGGGGGTGTTCATGATTCGTGAACGTATTGCTGTTGTTGTTATTGTGGTGGTGGTTTTAGTCCAAGTCTGCGTGTATATCTTTGTAATCCTTCCGTTGCAACTGGCATGCTTATTCAAAATGATTTTTATCACTGATTAGATGGGGAAAAAATGACTCAAGGTAATTGAACTCTTTCAAAGCAGCTTTTGTGTTCTTTGGTTGAATAAACTGTTTCCAGTTCTTTTTTTCTTTTTTTGCGTCTGCTTTATCAGACATGCCGCTATACTTATTTTTCCCCGAAGGGTCACAACTCCGCACTCTGTCCTAATTTAAACTTTTCGCTTTCGGCACTTTTGCTCGTTTATTTTCACTAGTGGTACTGATAGCCTCGTTATTAGATTTAAAAGCGAATAAGAAAATAAATGCGTGACTCCAGAGACTGACGATCATGACCGATGAAAACAGTATTAGTTTAGAGACAAAACAAATTTGTCCGTAGGGCAGAACCGTCATTAATTTAAACGCCGAGCACGAGCGTAATTGAAAGGTACATGTAGTCTGAATACAAACAAAATAGAGTAACTCGGGGCAAAATCGCAAGCATTTTTCACATCTAGCACGTGGTTGGGAAATAATGCGGTTAGGGAGGGTGGAAGGGGGGGGGATCTTTCACTAATATTATCCCTGAAATGTCATGATTCAGTCTGATAAAGCCTCAGGGTATTCCAATCCTTTCATAACATTCACATGAATCACTGAAATAATAAGTTTCTTCAAAAATGTTTGTGATTTGGATGTTTTCATGGAGGAACAATCTGAAAGGAAATGCCCTTCAAGTTTCTAAGCATGGTCCGTTTTGTCAACAGCAGATTGGCTTCATTTATTGTTCAAGCTGCCTAAAGCGAAATTAGTACATTTAGTCAATCTGTCGATACGAACTTACAGGATGAAACTACACGCACTGCGTTTTTTCAACAAAACAATAGCTTTGCCAACAATAGCTTGTCGCTTTAAGTGACAAGCCAGTTTAGCGCAGTAGCGCTACACCTTAACAGGAAAGCGCGCTTTTCTTTATTCTTTTTAACTTTCTGAGCTTGCTTTAAATCAAGTACTAAAATTGTCATTAGAATTTTGAGGTTTTTAATGACCAAAATAATCAATTCATTTTTGAGCTTCTAATCTGAAACGCAATCCCATAGTCCGAGCTTGGAGAACTTCGATGTAATGATCGGTTCGGTAGTTTTCCTGGAATTGCTGTGCGCGCGCACACACACACACACACACACACACACACACACACACACACACACACACACACACACACACACATATATATATATATATATATATATTTTTTTTTTTTCTTTTGAACCTCAGTTACAATATGACTCGCTCTGAGTATGATACTGTGAGCGATGCTGAACAGTTTAAACGTAAACAGATTGGGTTATAAATAGCAATTTCTCTATATTTAGTCGTCCTCTCTCACTCTCTCCCCCTCTCCCTCTCTCTCTCTCTCTCTCTCACCCTCCCTGGCACTCTCCTTCTCTCTCGCTCTCTCTTCCCCACCCCTCCCTCCGCTCTTTCTCTCCTTCTCTCTCTCTCGCCCCCTCCCTCTTTCTCTCTCTCTCTCTCTCTCCTACCCTCCCTCTCCCCCTCCCTCCCTCTCTCCCTCTCTCAAACTCTCTCTCTCTCTCTCTCTCTCCCTCTCTCTCTCTCCCTCCCTCACTCTCCCTCCCTCACTCTCTCTCTCTCTATTACCATGGTTGTATTTAAATGAATTAATAATAATGATATATTTTGCTGTTCGTCATAATTGTTTTCATCATTGGTTCACCTTAGTTAATACATTGGCATTTGCAACAAGTAATTTACAATAGTATGATAGTACTGGGTTTCTCAGTCAAAAAGCCGAATGAAGAGCTCTCTTTCAAATATACAATTTGGGTCAAAGCCTTCTCCGTATTTGTATATACTTATTGACATTTTTGCAACAAGCAGAATAAAGTTAATATTTCTTATAGTTTGGTCCTGTTGCTTGTTCGGTTGAAAACCAAATAATACGTCAGTTTCTTTTAATTTTATCTGTGAACCTGTTTTTATACAAATTTGCTTTTCTACGTTCTTCCAAAAAATTGATATTCTTGGGCATTTAAACAAAAAATGTTCAATGAAATCAATATCTCCACACAGACTACAGCGATTGTTTTCACGTTTTTTCATTTTGTGTAGTAAGATATTAGTGGGGTAGATATTATGCAATATCTTCCAGTGAAGTAGCCTTAATCGCTCTTCCTTGGTGCAATTGTTTGCTATCATCCAATGATTACTTTCTATTTTATAGTTATATTTATTCATCCAAAAATGTATTGAGCAAGGAGTACTTGCTTTTTGTTTGGTAAGTAGTGATCTAAATTTTTTGGGAGTCCAGTTTTTAAGAGATTGAGGTTCTAGAGAGACAGTCGCTTCTTGAATTTGGTTATTGTCAGCTCGCAATGATTGCGCAATGAGCGCGGTTCGCATTGCATTATAATCAAACAGCAGAGCAGGGTAGTCCCCGATTTTTTCTGCAATACGTGCGAGTGGTAATAATCCCTCGTCTGTCCATATGTCTTGGACGTAATTTATGTATGCATTTGTCCATCTCTTGAAGAACAGAGGTCTATTTCTGTACATTATCTCTTTGCTATTCCAGAGACAGGTATATTTGAATTCAGTATTGGCCATGGACGGGTATATATTTCTGAATTCAAGCCATTTAATTAGACATGATTTCCAGAATTTAGATTTGACTTTTTCGAGTCCTAAAAATGTTTTTGGATTAGCAGTTGCATTGAGGCAGCAAAGGTTTGTTCCAACTTTATTAAAGATGTAGGTTGGTATTAATTTCCATTTTGCAGATGTGTTTATTTTTAACTGAGTTAACCAAGTCATCATAAAGGAGGCTTGCATATCTATTATGTTTATCATATTACAACCTCCATTCTCCCTTACGTTGCACATTATACATCTTTTTACATTTAGTCAAGTTTTGACTAAATGTTTTAACATAGAGGGGGGAATCGAGACGAGGGTCGTGGTGTATGTGTGTGTGTCTGTCTGTCTGTCTGTGTGTGTGTGTGTGTAGAGCGATTCAGACTAAACTACTGGACCGATCTTTATGAAATTTGACATGAGAGTTCCTGGGTATGATATCCTCAGACGTTTTTTTCTTTTTTTTTATAAATGTCTCTGATGGCGTCATATCCGGCTTTTTGTGAAAATTGAGGCGGTACTGTCACGCTCTCATTTTTCAACCAAATTGGTTGAAATTTTGGTCAAGTAATCTCCGACGAAGCCCGGACTTCGGTATTGCATTTCAGCTTGGTGGCTTAAAAATTAATTCATGACTTTGGTCATTAAAAATCTGAAAATTGTAAAAAAAAAATTTTTTTATAAAACTATCCAAATTTACGTGCAGCTTATTCTCCATCATTTCCTGATTCCAAAAACATATAAATATGTTATATTTGGATTAAAAACAAGCTCTGAAAATTAAAAATATAAAAATGATGATCAAAATTAAATTTTCGAAATCGATTTAAAAACACTTTCATCTTACTCCTTGTCGGTTCCTGATTCCAAAAACATATAGATATGATATGTTTGGATTGAAAACACGCTCAGAAAGTTAAAACGAAGAGAGGTACAGAAAAGCGTGCTATCCTTCTCAGCGCAACTACTACCCCGCTCTTCTTGTCGATTTCACTGCCTTTGCCATGAGCGGTGGACTGACGATGCTACGAGTATACGGTCTTGCTGCGTTGCATTGCGTTCAGTTTCATTCTGTGAGTTCGACAGCTACTTGACTAAATGTTGTATTTTCGCCTTACGCGACTTATTACTTTTTACCGGGTAGCCGGCTTCGCCGGGAAGAAGTAGAGCCGAATAGGTACCCGACTTCGCCGGGTGAGTGGCGCACCGTACGCCGGCTTCGCCGGATGAGTGGCGCACCGTACGCAATTGACGCCACACGAAGGGAGATAAACGCGCAAAACACTGGAGAAGATAAGGAGCGTTGTGGACAGTGACCTTCTAAAAATAGTAACGGGAATATGGATTGAGCGTTGTGGACAGTGACGTTCTAAAAATAGTAACGGGAATATGGATTGACGCCACACGAAGGAAGGGAGATAAACGCAAAACACTGGAGAAGATAAGGAAGAGTTACTGGGAATGGATGAACAGAAAAACCAAAATCGGTTCAGCGCTGCGCGCTGAGAGCACGTGTTGAAAATTCTCATCGACCAGGTTGTGTCCGGGGTCTACCTGAATATGCCCACCAATTTTGAAGCAGATCCATCGAGAACTTTGGCCGTGCATCGCGAACACACACACACACACACACACACACACACACACACACACACACACACACACACACACACACACACACACACACACACACACACACACACACACAGACAGACAGACCCAAGTCGTATATATATATACGACTTGTGTCTGTGTGTCTGTGTGTCTGTGTGTGAGTTCGCGATGCACGGCCAAAGTTCTCGATGGATCTGCTTCAAATTTGGTGGGCATATTCAGGTAGACCCGGGACAGGACACAACCTGGTCGATATTTCAACACGTGCTCTCAGCGCGCAGCGCTGAACCGATTTTGGTTCCACCTCAGCTATTTTGGTTCCACCTCAGCTACCCGGGCCCCCATACCGACACACCAAAGCCAAAGTTCTCGGTGGATCTTTTTCAAATTTGGACACCGTATTCAGCTACACCCCGGACACAATATCATCGATGAGATATTTCAACACGTGCTCTCAGCGCGCAGCGCTGAACCGATTTTGGTTTTTGTGTTCATTTCACCATTATAAGTAACTCTTCCTTATCTTCTCCAGGTTTTCAGCGTTTACCTCCCTTCCTTCGTATGGTGCACTATAGTATGAGTGGGGCATCTTCGGATATTCCCGGCGTTCTGTTACTATTTTTAGAAGGTCACCGCAGTGTCCAGAACGTAAATTGGACCCGTAAATTATCCTCACTGTAAAAGTGCAAAGGTCGAATCAATTTATAACCACGCGAAAAATACACTGTCATCTATCTCTCTATAGATACGGCTTCTCTGTGTTTGTGTGTGTGTGTGTGTGTGTGTGTGTGTGTGTCTCTCTATGTGAGCAACACCTGGGGATTGTTCAGTTCTGTTTGTGATGTGGTCTGGCGGCTTTTGTGTATTTGTATGTACTGGCCTTCCTTTGAAAAGCCATAACAGTTCAAAAGGGCTTACAGATAAGCTCTAAATTGCTCAATCCTGTTTGAGTGGAGTTCGCCTCCAAAGGTGATTAACACGGTTACATTCGTCGACAAGGATGGGACTCGATATGGTCAGGAATGGCATTATGGCTACTGAATCATTTTCGTGCTGTTCCCATTCCACGAATCTGGGAGGGACCTAAGCTTGGCGGGTCCATTGTTCGGACCCGGCAAAGCCGGCGTACGGCTCTAAGTATTTCATCCCGGCGAAGCCGGCTACCCGGCGAAGCGGGTATTCCTCTAGTATATATATATATATATATATATATATATATATATATATATATATATATAAGTATAATTCCGCTGTTAGGGCGACATTGTGTCGCCCAAAGGGATATTTTTACTGTACTTGGTGTTTAGGGCGACGGTTTCTGGGTCGCCCTAATGGTTTCCACTGTTTCTGACTCTGTTCTTTGACTTATTGCAATACCACTGCGCCAACATTGCCGGGTTATGGTATTGACATTCTTTCCGTCCTGTAAATTTTGTGCATTTTTTAGTGGAAAATGCTTCCACGCCGGAGCGGGTACTGGACCCAGTGCCGTTGTAGTGCAAGTGCACTACAAAGTGCGGTTGTAGTGCAAGTGCACTACAAAGGCACTGGGTCCAGTACCCGCTCCGGCGTCGAAGCATTTTCACTAAAAAATGCACAAAATTTGACCTATTTCGTCGCCTATAGAGGACGGAAAGAACGTAATATCCCTTTGGGTGACACAATGTCGCCCTAACGCGGGATTTGTTGTTATATATATATATATGAGAAACAGTGGAAACCATTAGGGCGACCCAGAAACCGTCGCCCTAAACACCAAGTACAGTAAAAATATCCCTTTGGGCGACACAATGTCGCCCTAACAGCGGAATTATACTTATATATATATATATATATATATATATATATATATATATATATATATATATATAAACGTAAAACAATTACAAAAGATAAGCATGACAGTACAAAAAATTTAAAAAAATTAAAATTTAAAAAAAGGCAGAAAAGCTATTCACATGACTATATACACGTTGTAGGCTATACATACATTCTTGCGTTATGAAACACTGATGCTTTATGGACAGATATGATCAATATGAAAATAATCAGAACGAAGTCTGATTAGAGAGAGAGAGAGAGAGAGAGAGAGAGAGAGAGAGAGAGAGAGAGAGAGAGAGAGAGAGAGAGAGAGAGAGAGAGAGAGAGAGAGAGAGAGAGAGAGAGACGAGTAGACGTATCGATTGTGCTTTCACTTTACATGTTTATCTGTTCGAAACGGCCGGACTGTCCAATAAATTCCTGTACTGTTAAAAAGATTTTTTTGTTAATTTTTGTTTGCAAGGAGGGGTTTCCATGAAGTAGAATATCTGTGTGTATGAGGTTGTTGGTTAGTTTGTTGATTGTGTTGTTTCTTGCAGCTAAGTGTAAACGGCATTCTAGTAAAAAGTGTGTTGCAGTTTCTGTTCCATCACCACAGTCGCATACGCTGTTTTCCGCAAGGTGTCGCTCAACTAAGTCTTTCTTTAGATCACTAATTTTAAGTCTCATTTTTGTGTGAATTATTTGTGTTTGTCGACTGCCACTGTAGAAGTAAACGGGAATTTGTGTGTCGTCTTTTGTTAAGTAATGTTTAAATTCCCCGAGGGAGTCGGTTAACTGTATTTGTTCAGGTAGTTGGTTCCAGAGTACTGTTGTAGAAGGAAAAAAGGATGTTTTGTACGTTTCTGTTCGATGTGGGGGTATACTTCGTTCTAAGGGGCGGCGTCTGTGGTAGGGGTTGTTGGCTGCTACGAGAGGTGGGAGTGCTGCTTGTAGGTATGGGGGGGTCTTGTCGTGAATAGTTTATGACAGTTACGCCTTTCAGATAATGATTGGAGTCCAGATTCTCCGTAAAGCTTAAAATGACTGGTTCCGCGGACAGCTCCGATGATTGTTCGTATTGCATCTAGGTTTAACTTTTCGAGTTCATCTGTTAGGGTTTTGCTACAATTGTCCCATACTATGTCGCAATAATCAAAGTGTGGTAGAATGAAGGATTTAAACATAATTTCCAATGATTTTCGACTCAGTCTATATTTGTATGCACGCAAGCAAGCTACGAGAGTTCTGCACTTTGCAACAAGAGATTTTATATGTTCATCCCATTTACAGTTGTTTTGTATTATTATTCCTAAGTGTTTGTGATTTTGAGAACTTTCAAGGATGGTATTGCCAAAGTTTAGATCTGCGATATCAGGGGTTCTTTGTGTACAAAAGTTCACCAATTCAGTTTTTGCATGGTTAAATGCTACCTTCCATGTTTCTGCCCAATTAACAATTTTTTCAAGATCTGAGTTTAAAATTTCGGCACGGATGTTGTGGTTGGCTAAAGACAAGTACATGCTAGTGTCGTCAGCAAAAAGCTTAATCGTAGATTCTATATCACGTACAATGTCGTTTACATAAATTATGAAGAGCAAAGGTCCAAGCACTGAACCTTGAGGAACTCTCGCTGCTACTGGAAGATAAGTTGATTTACTGCCTTTTAACACAACTGCTTGCTTTCGATCTGTTAGGTAGTCTGTAAACCAGTTTAATAATGGCCCATTAAATCCAGCGGCTTCGAGTTTATGCAATAAGCCCCGGTGCTAAACTCTATCGAATGCTTTGGATATATCAAAGAAGATTGCTTGGGTAGTTATTCTGTTATCGAGTGATTTGCATATGTCATTGTATATTGTAAGAAGCTGGTAAACAGTTGAGTCTCCAGGGATTAAACCGGACTGCGACTCTGTAATGATATTGTTTTGTATTAAGTAGTCAAAGACATGAATTTGTATACATTTCTCTAGTGTTTTGCCAACACAGCTTAGGGGAGAGATTGGATGATAATTACTACATGTATCTTTGTTTCCCTTTTTATGGACTGGTGAAACGTGGGCTATTTTCCAAACTGACGGAAAAAGTCCTTCACGTAAAGACCGATTAAACAGTGCAGTTAGGCTGTCACAAATCACTTCGCAGCTCTCAATTAAAATTATATTGTGGATTTCGTCTGGACCGACTGCTTTTGTTTTGTCTAGTTTGTTAATCGTATTTATAACTTCTTCGACTGAAAGTGTGAGAATGTTTATTCTGCAAGGAAGTCTTGGTACTTCAGGAATGTCTGACATATCGTCTTCGACAATGGACTGTTGGATAAAGAAGTCGTTGAACAAGTTTGCTTTTTCTAGGTTAGTATAGTAGGTTGTTCCGTTTGACGTCAAAGGAGGAATTTCATTGGGGTTTGATCCTTTCTTTGATAAGAATGATTTAACTAGTTTCCACCAATTTTTAGTACCAAAGTTATCTCCACTGGATACTTTTTTGTCTAATTCTTTTATATATTCTAATTTCCGATTACGAATTGTGTCAGTATAATTATTGCGAGTCATACGAAAGTGTTCCCAAGCCTCAGGTTTGTTTAATCGCACTGCTGTATCATGAACTGATCTTTTTTTGTTGCGTAGTTTTATAATTTCCTCTGTCATCCATGGTGCGTCTTGATCGCGAACAGTTATTGTCTTTACTGGCATGCATAGTCTTGCGACACTTAACAGCTTTTCGGAAAATGACCTGGCAGCTTCGTTGACAGTGTGTAGCGTTGCAATGCTCATCCAGTCGATTTTCCTCAGTTCGATAAGGAGTTTTTCTTTGTTTAATTTGGAATAGTTAAATATTGTTATTTTTGATGCAGAAGTTTTATGTATGTGTTTCTTAATTGTCGCACATGGCACAGAATGGTCGCTGCAAATAGGGGGGAGAACGTTAATGCTTTGCACGATGTCTACACTCGAGGTAAGAATAAGGTCAATGCATGACGATGTTGTTTCTGTAACGCGGGTCGGAAATGTAACTAATTGTTGTAGACTGTTTAAAGTGATAATATCAAGAAGATGCTGCGACGGGTTGTTTGTAAAATCTGAATTGAAGTCGCCAAGAATAATAAACATATGCTCTGAAGCGGCGACATTTTTAATTGACTGATCGATGAGTTTCCAGTATTCTACATTAGAGTTAGGCGGCCTATAAAATCCTGGTTTAGTCTAGTTTCAACCCATACGGCCTCAAGCTGGGGGATCAGAAGGTCATGCCTTGGTTTGCACACAAGACTGTTTTTCACGTATACTGCTCGCCGTGGGGGTCGTTAGGTCTGTCTTTACGAATTGGGGGGTGATAACCTTTAAGATGAATGTCGTCGTTAGAAGTGGTCTCCGAAAGCCATGTCTCTGAGATCGTTATAATATCGTGGGTGCTAGTCTCTGTTTCTATTATATCTAATTTGTTTCTGATACTTCTAGCATTTATGTGTATAACAGATAGCTCGCTAGGTTTCTTAGTTCGTGACGGTCCAGGGTTCGGGTGAATGTCGCCAGCAAGGCAGATCAGATAGCTGGCAAGGTTAATAAGTATTATATAGGAGAGGGATACGCTAACTGGTGTAATGTGGGTAAGTTGATTACGTGGTTTAATAGATTCGGCTTGTTGTGTCACATTCTTGAATGGGGCTGCCTTTCGACCGAGTAGATGCGATTTAAAGAATGTTTGGTTAGATAAACAATGGAGTAACAACGCAAGAGGACAGCCTTCTTTGCCCATAAAAAGCAATGCGAGAAAAGAGTAAATATTTGAAATATTCAAAAAGTTCAATTTTTTATTGGACAGGCCGACCGCTATTGAGTGATAACCCCCGATTCTGGCCCTGTAACAGGCTAGTGATACAGACATTATGTCACAGTTTCGCTAAGGAACACAAAAGGAGACGGGGCCAGAAGCGGTGGCGATCGTTCACACTGGTCTCTCGGAGGAAGCACACATTTGGACGGAGAAAAAAATGTATCTATCAGGAAAGGAGAAAGAGGACAGTTGAGTGAACAGAGCAGAAATATCGAAGTTCTAAGTAGGAATGACATTTTTAGGATTACGTTCAGTGTATAAATTGGAACAGAGTGATATGACTATGTGAAAAAGCAACTGTAAGAGAAAAACAAGAAAAGAAAGTAAATACAAACAATAAGGAAAGCTCGCAAAGAACCAAAAGAAAGGAGAACAACAACAATGAAGTACGATCACAAACAAAAGGTGTTCATGAAAGTCAAGGGTAGAGTTGAATTTGACCAGCAATCGAATACAATCAAATCGGACGAACTAGGTATCTTGGTGGGCATTTACAGTGGTGTTTGTACACATATATTTATATATACTAGATGATTACCCGCTTCGCCGGGTACCGGCTTCGCCGGGAAGAAGTAGAGCCGAATACCAGGCTGCGCCTGGGACCCGGCTTTGCCGGGTGTACGCCGGCTTCGCCGGCGCACGAAGGAAAGGAGATAAACGCGCAAAACACTGGAGACCTTCTAAAAATAGTAACGTGCAGTGACCTTCTAAAAATAGTAACGTAGTAACGGGAATATGGATTGACGCCACACGGAGGAAGGGAGATAATCGCGGCTGAAAACACTGGAGAAGATAAGGAAGAGTTACTGGTAGTGGATCCCGACAAAACTGAACAAAACAAACAAGAAGAGCAAACGCTCGATCGAGTCACTTTCGCAGTTCTGAATATTATATGAGGCATCAGATGGACAGGAAGAAATTGCTATTCACAACACAATACAGATGTAAATAATTTGATGTAAAGAATAATCCTATAAAGTTTGAATCAAATCCGATGAATAGTTTCAGAGATATGATATTTCAATTTTTTTCCTTCAAGACATACCTGTGACCTTGAAAAAGGTCAAAGGTCACCAAAGCAGACGTCAAAGTGTAGAGGTCACTGGGAGTCACGTTCACATAAAATTTGAGCCCGGTCACTTTTATAGTTTCCGAGAAAAGCCCAACGTTAAGTTGTGTGTTGCCGAACAGAAAAGGGTAGTTATCTCCCTTGTTTTTCTGATAACGTTCGTAAAAGGCTACAGATGTAAATACTTTGATGTAAAGAATAATCCTACAAAGTTTCAATCACATCCGATGAACTTTGTCAAAGATATAAAATGTCTAATTTTTCCTTTGACGCTGACCTGTGACCTTGAAAAAGGTCAAAGGTCAACGAAACCATCGTTAAAGTGTAGAGGTCATTGGAGGTCACGACTAAACAAAATATGAGCCCGATCGCTTTGATAGTTTCCGAGAAAAGTCCAACGTTAAGGTGGTGTCTACGGACGGCCGGCCGGCCGGACAGACTAACACTGACCGATTACATAGTCACTTTTTCTCAAGTGACTCAAAAATCGGTTCAGCGCGCACAGCGCTGCGCGCTGAGAGCACGTGTTGAAATATCTCATCTATGAGGTTGTGTCCGGGGTGTAGCTGAATACGGTGTCCAAATTTGAAAAAGATCCACCGAGAACTTTGGCCGTGCATCGCGAACAGACAGACAGACAGACAGACACTAGTCGTATATATATATAGATATATACAAAAGCGGGCTCGCGGACAATAGTAAACGGTAAGTCAGTCGTAACATAGAAGCGTTAGATAGGTGTACTCATGGATACAAAAAGATAGAAATAAGAATACAACCACAACAACAACTATTATTACCAATTCAGTGCCCCATATGGCTTTTTGACCAATCAGGACGGATTCTAGGTCTGGTGACCCTCTAAATGTTATAACGTTCAGGCAGGGACCCTTTTTGTTTATCAAGCTAAAAATGAACAAGACAAAGTAAAAATTTAAATCAGCAATATCAGTGTGATTTATTCTAAAGAATGACACTTCAAATGCTGTCAGATAATACTCTCTTTATCTAAAAAAATACCGAAAAGCGAGTTTTGTCGGTGGGTGCTTTACGGAACAGCGAGGCACCGCCCATCCTCTGAGTGTGCAATGCCGACTCGCTCACTTGAAATCTAAATTATCAAAGTTCGGAAAATCAAGTGAAATTGGGTCACTCGCTTTACGTCAAATGTATCTTTACGTCATTTCCCATCCGTCTGGAGTCGGTTCTAAATCTGTCGCTCTCTGTTCAACAAGAAAAAGCGAAGCAACCGAAACGCATGTTCAACATGGTTTGTTGTGTGTCAAACGCATTTGACCTGTGAATATTCATCACGTAAGGTGTGTTACTCTGATTGGCTGACCCAGGTCACGAGAATTCTTTGACTGACAGGCATAATCAGGTAGGAGCGCTCCAGTTCCCATTGCGGCTGTTCTGTCTAATTCGCGGGGTCGCTTTGAAATTTCTTTTGGTCGAATTAAACGGTAATAAAACCGTTATTTCTAATATGCTGACTGTTCAGTAGCAAATGATAGCAGACATGTCTCACAAACGATATCCTCATGCTTGATATCTTTTTTCTCGACATATCTGTTATTATTTGCTAACAGTAACAGTCAGCATATTAGAAATAACTCATATGCCTATGCACTCACCCACACAGTAAGTCAATCGAAGGATAATAGTCTAAGTCAATCTTAGGATAAATGTACTTATGGGTACAGAAAGTATACATACAATAATGTCAACCACGACAACAGCCATGCACATACACTCACGCACGCACACGCACACACACACACACACACACACACACACACACACACACACACACACACACACACACACACACACACGCACACACACACACACACACACACACACAGTGGTTGTCATGTGGCTGTCATGTCTCGATGGCTGACTTAATGAATTTGGTGGAGCGCCATGAGATCTTAGCGAGCATACAGTCTGACTTCGCGCATGGTGGTCAGTCTGTGCACTGTTTCGCCTTTCTTGATAAAAATGGCCCCATCCCTGGTCCAAGTGCCATCAACTTTCTCTTCTCTGAGAAACTCACGACACTTCGCTGCCATCTCGGCTCGAATCTTGGTCAGGTCCTCGTTGATGAAAACTGATGAGGCTGACTGCTTGGAGCCTGGCCTGGTGCTGGAGGGCAGGGGCGGCCAGTGTAGATCTGGAAAAAGCTTTCCGGTGTCAACATCCTTCAAGGCTCTCCTGGACCTCATGAGAGCCTCTTTCCAGCGGTAGGACGACAGCTTCACAATGATGGAGCGGGGGCGGGTGCCAGGATCCTCAGACCTCTTCCCGACTCGATGGCTGCGGTAGATGGCGTCTGGCGGCAGCTCCACACCGATGCTTTTGGCCAGAGTGGTTACAAGGGCGTCCGTGTTTTCACCCGGTGCTTTGGGTATCGGACCTACCCGGACGATGTTACGTCGTCCATACTGCTCGAGATGATCGACCTGGTCTTTGAGCTGGGTTGTCTCGTGCTCTTGCTTTTCTATTGTCTGTCGTAGGAGTGCGACCTCCTCCTTTAGCTCACTGTACATAGCATGAGCTAGCATCTGCTGAATCTCCGGGTCGCAGAGTGCCACCCTGAACTCCTCCCTGATGGACATGGCGGGCGGGTGAGTTTCCGCGCTTCCCTCCGCCTGCGTGATGATCGTGGCGTCGGGGTCGTCGTCGAGGTAGCTACCGTCCGCACAGGAGCGTTTGGCGTCCTCGCCGTCGTCGGACAAAGGAGAAGAAGCGACACGCTTTCCCACAACAGACATGAGCGATGGAGAACAGTATGATGATATTAAGACCGCTGTGACCGCTGTGAACAAGTTCGCTCTCCCAGCCAATGGGTTGTTCGGTCACTAGAGCAGTGGGGCAGTAGGGCAGTAAGACACCGGGGCACTGGGTCACAAAATGACAAGAGAGCACGGAGCGTGTCAAGCGTGTCAAGCACGGTGTCTCAAAAAGCACGTGATAACAGTAAAGTACAAATACACAGATCGCTTGTCGATGGTGCCCGAGGCTAGTCGATTCAAGTCAAAGTCAAAGCGAGAAAAGCGAGATAAAGTCAGAGAAGGGCGAAGAAACACGCGAGGGTACACATTTTTTGTTAAAGAAAGTACTCACTGTTTGAAGACATTCAACACTTTCGCACACGAATATGCAAAGTACAGAAAATGTACAAAACTCTCAGCACTGAAGTTTGTGAAGCACATAAAGCATAGCATCACAATAACACCTGCAACTTTTCATGTCCTAGAACGTAGCACCTCCCACTAAAAACAACGACGCATTGCTGAGCTCAGACACAAACACTACCCCTCCGCCATTAGCGACCTTGATTTCATATTTATATATAGCTAAACCTTCGGGACCTTTGCTTCAATTGTGAACTGATTTCACACGTGCACATACAGACCGTTTGAGTTGTAAAGAATGAACACTTTTTTCCTTCTTTTGTTGTTGTTTTTGTTGTTTTTCTTGTTGATTAAAAAGAGTTTAGTCAATTGAATTGGTACATCAATGAACGAAAAACAGTAGAGGCACGAACTCAAGCGAACCCTTATATTATGTGGATTAACACCTTTTTGATGTCCTGGTAGTTTCTTGAACGAGCAGACAAGTCAAATCAGGGCTTACACTTCATGGGTGTTTGCCCGTGAATTGGCTGTGTGACATACACCAGTTGGTTATCGACGCTGCGCTCGTTGGCCCATGCTTGTTGATCCATTTTTGAGTTATGGACAGGACGAAACCCTATCCATTTTTCCATAAACTAAACAAAAAAGCAATCTGGCATGTGTATTATGTTGACAGGAAACCTATAGGAGAGACAGTACTGTTGATTATGGGAACAGACATGGGGAGGGAAGCTTTTCCATGTTTTTTTGACCAGTCAAAGTCTGGGTCGAATTATTCTGATGAAAAAGAATTTGCCTTTTATTGCTGCATGCGTTGTGAAGTCAAAGAGGGTTCTTGAAGTGGAAACTCGTGTAGATGAAGGAAGTTGGTGCACTTGAACGTTTATATCCCTGCGAAGTAATAAGATAAGGAACTTTTACGAGTTCCTTTTGAAACATCTGAGTGCGAGTATGCATGAGAAAAACTGAGATTCTGTGTGGAACTTTGAATTATGTAAATTGTGTACCTGTTAAAATATCAGACGGTATAATCGATTTCAGTGTTGAAGTCGTAAGAGAAAACAATTACAGTCATAAATGGTAAAGACAAACGAATACTCTGCAATAAATTCCCTGTATAAAAGGCATAGTCAAACTCCGAAAGCACCAAAAATGCCGGAATACGTGTGCTTCCACGGATTCCCATTGTTGTTTCCGGCTGTAAATTAAGAGAAATACGTACCAGCATCCCTAAAAACAAGATGGTTTAGCTAGCTACGAGCAACAGGCTGTTTTGCCCAAAATAGTGTGTCTATAACGTTTTATAATTATGTATGCTTGTATGTCGTAAGAGTGTTGTTGTTTTTTGTTACCGTGAATGTAGCTTGAGAGCTCCCCACTTGTGGTTATGCACCTTACACAATTTTCTGTTATTGTTCCAGGTAATACGGTGGAGAAAAGGGAAGAGGCAGCCATGGGTGACATGAGCGGCACGGCAACGACCAGTGTACTGCACGTGCAGCAACTGTACAACAGCAGCAGCAGCGGTGTTGGTAGCGACGTGCCCTACGTGCTGAGCCCGGAGGACAACGCCACAATGCTGCGACTGATTGAGGCTGGGCAGGGCATCCACTCGTCCTACATCTGGGTCATCTTCGTGCTGGGCTTCCCGGCCAACGTGGCGTGTGTGGTCACTGTGCTGTCCATGACGACGCTGTCTACCGCCACGCTCTACGTCGCCTTGCTCGCCGTCATGGACGCCCTGACGCTAGTCTTCAAGCTGGTCTTCCACCAGATGGCCTACCACCGCGTCTACTTCGGCGACCTGGGCTGTAAGCTGATTACGATCAGCTACATCCTCAACTGCTACGCCAACTGGGTGCTGGTGCTCGTCTGCTTCGAGCGCTTCCTGGCCGTGTCCTGGCCGCTGAAGAAGGCGGTGTTCTTCACCAAGAGTCGCGCCTACCTCATCGCCGTGGTCCTCTTCGGCATCATCTTCCTCATCTACTTGCAGCTCTTTGTCCTCCACATCTCAGACCCCACCGGCTACAAATGCGGCTTTAACAGCGACGTGGGCACCTACATCAAAGTGTGGTACTGGTTTGCCGCCATCCTTTTCTCCTTCGCCCCCTTCATCCTAATCGTCATCTTCACCTGGTTTATCATCACGGGGCTCAGGAAGTACCGCGCCGCCCGCAAGAGCATCCTGAGGAGCGACCAGCACCACCACCACCACCATCACCACCAGCAGCACAACGGCAAGGCCAAGGGAGACAAGCGCGGGGGAGAGAACACGACGAGCGTGGAGTGCGCCATCAGCGTGATGATGACGGTGGCCGCTGTAGTCTTCCTGGTCCTGACGCTCCCCAACTGCATCTTGTTGCTGTCCTACGACCGCTGGAGGATGTACCCACCCGTGGAGAATGCGCGCTGGCTGCTGTTCGAGCAGGTGGCCTACATGCTGCAGGACTTCAACCACGCCATCAACTTCTACCTCTACTTCCTCACTGCCGACAAGTTCCGCACGCAGTTTAGGGAGCTGCTGATGTGCCGCCGGCGTCGGGGCATGAGGAAGAAGAGCGACGCCAACAGCACGGTGGACCACACCATGTACACACGTGCCAACTCTACCGAGAACCTGGCCATGACCAGAGTGTAAGCAGTAGCAGAAACGGTTTCGCTGTGACTTAGATCACAAGGAGCCTGGAGTGTGCCTACCATAATGGATGACTCTGTCATAACTAGAGTGTGAGCGCTAGCAAGGTGAGCGTGGCTGTGACGACTTAAATCACACAGAACGTGATCAGTGTCACAGTGTGACCATCATCACGGTGTCACTTAAAATCAGAGATCCTGGTCATTACTAGAGTATGACCACCATAATGGATAACTCCGACACTTGGGACTTCAAACCACAGAGAACCTGGTCTTTACTGGAGTGTGACCAGCATCATGAATAACTTAGACACTTGTGAATTCAAACCACAGACAACCTGGTCTTTACTAGAGTGTGATCAGCATCATGGATAACTTAGACACTTGTGAATTCAAACCACACAGAACCTGGTCTTTACTAGAGTGTGACCAGCATCATGGATAACTTAGACACTTGTGAATTCAAACCACAGAGAACCTGGTCTTTACTAGAGTGTGACCAGCATCATGGATAACTTAGACACTTGTGAATTCAAACCACAGAGAACCTGGTCTTTACTAGAGTGTGACCAGCATCATGGATAACTTAGACACTTGTGAATTCAAACCACACAGAACCTGGTCTTTACTAGAGTGTGACCAGCAGCATGGATAACTTAGACACTTGTGAATTCAAACCACACAGAACCTGGTCTTTACTAGAGTGTGACCAGCAGCATGGATAACTTAGACACTTGTGAATTCAAACCACACAGAACCTGGTCTTTACTAGAGTGTGACCAGCATCATGGATAACTTAGACACTTGTGAATTCAAACCACAGACAACCTGGTCTTTACTAGAGTGTGACCAGCAGCATGGATAACTTAGACACTTGTGAATTCAAACCACAGAGAACCTGGTCTTTACTAGAGTGTGACCAGCATCATGGATAACTTAGACACTTGTGAATTCAAACCACAGAGAACCTGGTCTTTACTAGAGTGTGACCAGCATCATGGATAACTTAGACACTTGTGAATTCAAACCACAGACAACCTGGTCTTTACTAGAGTGTGACCAGCAGCATGGATAACTTAGACACTTGTGAATTCAAACCACACAGAACCTGGTCTTTACTAGAGTGTGACCAGCATCATGGATAACTTAGACACTTGTGAATTTAAATCACAGAGAACCTGGTCTTTACTAGAGTTTGACCATTATTATGAATAACTAGGTCACTTGTGACTTGAATAACAGATAACGTACTCATTACTAGATCGTGATTTTTGTCATGGATAACTTGGTCATAACACCTGTGTGATTCGTTGGTTCACTACCACAGAGAACTAAAGTGTGATTACCTCCACTGACCAGGCCCATATAGTCTGATTACTACTTACCCGGATCGCTGGACAATGACTGTTCTTACTGGTCAAGACAAAGGCATAATCGGGGAAAACTGGCCATTACCAGAGTGTTATTATTTACACGAAGGACTTCCATGACTTGAGCTACAGAGAAATTGCCCATGACTACAATGTGGGTACTACCACGGAGAACTTAACCATAACTAAAGTGTTGTTACTGCCCTGGAGAGCTTGGTCCAGGCTAAGAGCCCATGACTACATGGTGATTGGCCATGACTGGAATGTTATTTCGACGGAAAAAATGCCTATGGCGAGAGTGTGATCACTATCACGCGGAACTTGTCCATGACGAGAGTGTGATTACTATCACGAAGAACTTGGCCATGACGAGAGTGTTATTACCCGCGCGGAGAACTTGGCCATGACGAGAGTGTTATTACCCGCACGGAGAACTTGGCCATGACGAGAGTATTATTACCCGCACGGAGAACTTGGCCATGACGAGAGTGTGATTACTATCACGAAGAACTTGGCCATGACGAGAGTGTGATTACTATCACGGAGAACTAGGCCATTGCAAGCGTGTGATTACTACCACGGAGAACTTGGCCATGGCGTTTGATTACTACAGCATACGCAAGAGAAGATATACTTGTTCAGGAATAAAAGGGCCGCGAAGAACACGGTTGATGACCACACTATATACGCCGATGGCAACCTTCCAGGGGAACTTGGACATGGAACCCAGTGAATGAAAACTCATCAGCTAAGCACCATACACACGGTGATGTAGAAAGAGCGATTTTTACCCAGAGACTGCATGTGATCATTCACAGTTCAGAAAATCGGGCCAGGGATTTACCCTGCTCATAATTCAACAGTCCGACTGAATGTACAGAATATTTGCTGGCTAGTGCATTGTCATTCTTTCAGAAAGACGTCCGCTGGACCATAAAGACGTACACAGAGCATTGGTTAACCATGGACTACTACTGTCTACTACTGTTTTGATGTAAGCAAAATTATTGACACATGCACGTGCAATATAACCGTGGATATACAGGTTTAGCCATGGATACTTCTGCTCTGTGCTTGGTTTGTGCTGTTGGTAAAATTGGTGGTTTTCTGTTACGGTTACAACCGTTATTTTTTCATACTACTACCACTACCAGTCAACGCGTTGGCATTGTGACACATGACAAAATGCGGTTGTTCTACATTTTCGTTCAAGCAGGGTTTAAACCATGTGTCTGTCATCGGTCACAGTCGCATTACTAATCGTTATGATCGAACTTCTGACTTGCAGTCAGTCAAATGATTAATTGAATTAGAGTGTAGCAGTTATGTGGGCAATTACTCACAGAGTAAACAAGTTTGCCAATAACAAAATGCAATCGTTTCATTTATATTTGAGGTACCCTTCAGGTCAAATCGACAACTTGGCTGCAAGCCGTTCGTAATTCTGTACACAGACACCTTCGCTCAATAAGCCTACAGAAAAAGTGCTGTCCTGGTGAAGGTCAGCACCGCCCAGAGTGTCAGCGGCACTCCGGCTAGCTCAGTCAACTCAAGATACTCTGGCGTGGACTCCACTGACATTTTCATTCAACGCATACTCTCGAGTTACAGATGCAGGCATTCTGATTTAGCGTAATGACTCTCGTCCAGACCATAGACAATTATACTCTCGCTCATACACATTCGCTCAACAAAAAGACGCTGTGACGCTCAGACCACAGATGCTGTCGTTTTCTCGCTCAGTAGAACAGCCATTCTCTATAAATGCTTGCGCACTCTCCCACGGGATACCTGTAGACAATGACTCTCCCTCAATACATTTATGTACTATCGCTCAGTCTATAAACACTCTTGCTCAATTTGTAGAGGCACATGTAAATTTTGATGTCAACTGATTGATTTCAACAGTGATCATAATGGAATCACACTGTTATGTTTGAAATTGGTGTTCATAGTCTTTGTATTGGTTAAATGTATTCAATATCCAAAACGAAACGGCAGACACATTTGTCAGCTTCTGCCAGACTTGAGCTACATTATTGGCAGGTGCATAGTGGAAGTGCGTGTATCACATCACACATCGTTTAACGCGGTGCAATATTCGCACTCCTCGTCATCGAAGTTTCATGTAACGATTCAGGGGTTGGTATGACCGCTTACTAGTGCCAAAACCACATAATTGTAATTTTCACGTGAAAATTACAATGATTACAATGATGTTGAAAATCAAAAAACAAGAAAGGTAAGTTGTTGGAACGTTTGTTATTGACAAAACAATACGTTACACTACAGTCACAAATATATCGATCCAACGGTCTTTAAAGTGCACAAACAAACAATATGTAACAAGAACTTAGCTTGATGGAATGTTCGGCCGCTTGTTGGGAAAGCGAATGCAACAAACAGCTTCGATTCGAAAGTTTTCGGGGTCGATTATTCTTTTCTAAGATACCCAAAACAACGTTTAGGAAAGCGCTATTGCAGAAAACTGTGACATGCATCTTCATGTCGGATAACTTGCTCGATAAGGCCTTCTATTAAAAGATATTTCAGAAATAGTGTGAGAGCGATGTTTGCCGCACGTTGTAGCCTCTCAGTGCGGACTAACTTGAGTCCGACTACTGTGACTAAAAACGAGGCCAAAATGAAAATGGTAACCCTAGGTTTTGGCGCTGGTAAGCCGTCATAGGTTGGAAACGAATCACTGGCATCGCGAACCTGATCTACATAAGTACTTTCGTGATATAGGCAAAGGGATGTTGGTTGTGTGCAACAAAGATGTATCGTGTACTGGTAAAACTGACTTGATCTTGAAAAAAATAGTCAGTTCTTCTTCTTCTTCTGCGTTCGATGTTGGTGGCCGTGCTAGATCCTCAGACCAGTGGCTGCCAGGAAGTCCGCAGTCTTGCGCAGTTCGTCGGCAGGACCCCAGAGTTTGGCTCCAACACTGGTCTCTTCTTGCCAGAACTTCTGGCGTATTGTCTCTAGATGGGGGCAGTTCTGGAGAATGTGCTCCGGAGTTTGCTCTTCCGAGCCACATTCACAGTGTGCGTCATCCGCAAGGCCCAGTCTCTTGAGGTGTTTCTTCAGTCCACAGTGCCCTGTCCTTAGACGGAAAATGGTGGTTTGGCTTCTCCGGTCTAGTTTGTTGATGGGGTCTTCCTGTGGGTTGTAGTCTCCGTTTCTCTTTTTCCAGTTTTCTTTCTTCTTCCGTTGTAGAAGAGTCTTGGCTTCTTTGTACGAGGTGGAGTTGTGTGGTTGGGGAAGTCTCGCACCTCCTTTTGCCAGCCTGTCCGCTTCTTCATTGCCGGCAATGCCGACATGAGCCGGTATCCACTGGAGCACCACCTTGTTGTGTTGAGACAGGGTGCTGAGGCAGTTGTCGAGTTGCCTGGTGGGGAGGTCAGTGGGGCCAGACAGAAGGGACTGGAGGGCGGACAGGGAGTCAGTGAGGAGGACGATGTTTTGCCGACTGCGGTCTTCCCCTGCTGCGTGCTCTGCTGCAGTGATGAGGGCGTGGAGCTCGGCCCTGTAGTTCGAGCTCAGGTCACCAGCTGGGACGGAGAGGGAGGTGGTGGTCCCGTTTGGGCGACGGATGTAGACGCCACTGCCTCCATTCCTTACGGCGTTCTCTGAGGAGCCGTCTGTGTAGACGTGAGTCCAGGTGCAATGTGGGTAGCGGTCCTGAATCATCTCCATGGCGAGGGCCTTCTGGACATGTGGTGACTGTTCGCCCTTTGCTGTCAGTCCTGGTACATCTGTTCTGACTTCATGGAAGCTTTTGCGTGGGGCCCAGACGTCTGAGACGAGTGTCTCACAGCAGTTGGGGTCAGCTTCCAGAGCTTCAGCATACTCCGTTTGGAGGTCCTTGACCTGATGTTTGAGGCTCTTTCGTTTCAGCCTGTTCTTGGTGCCCTTGTTGAGGTTTTGGTGAAGTGGGTGAGTGGTCAGTCTCTTCATCTTCTCTCCCTGGAGGACAGCTTTGTACTCTCGTCTGTCCTCGAGTGGTTCCAGGTCTGCTGTTTTCTCCATTTCTTGGATGGGTGTACTTTTCATGGCACCGAGGATGATCCTTAGCCCCATGTTCTGGACTTTGTCCAGCTTTCCTTTGTTGGTTTTGGAGGCAGTGGTCCATGTTGAGGAGGCGTATTCCATGACCGGTCTGACAGCGCCTGTGTAGACCTGTTTCAGAATGCCAGAGTTTGCGCCCCACTGGGTTCCTGCCAATTTCTTCATGAGCGAGAGCTTCTTCATCGCTCTTCCTTCTGTCGCTTCAATCTGCGGCTTCCACGTCAGACGTGTGTCCAGGGTGACTCCCAGAAACGTTGGCGTGTCGACCTGTGGGACTGCTTGGTCTTTCAGTTTCAGCAGGACCTTTTCCTTGGAGGTGGAGAGTGAGAAGAGAGTGCTGACCGTCTTGGTAGTGTTCAGCTGTAATGCCCAGTGTTCTGACCAGCTGGACACGCTATTGATGGTGTTCTGGATACGGTGTGTTGCTGTGGAGGTGTGTTCTTCTGCACACCAGACTGCAAAGTCATCCGCATGCAGGGTGTTCGAGACATGTTTTGGCACCGTTGTTGTGATGTCATTTATGTAGACGAGGAAGAGGGTAGGGGAGATCACTCCGCCTTGTGGGACACCCTCTCTCAGCTTCACGAGGTTGCTGGTCGTCCCGTCTACCATCACTCTTGCTGTTCTGTTGAAGAGGAAATCACTCAGCCACTTGAACATCTTGCCATGGACGCCCGCATGCAAAAGCTTCAGTAGCAGCCCTTCCTTCCAGACTGTGTCGAAGGCCCGGGACAGATCAAAGAACACTGCCAGGACCTTCTTTTTCTCTTGGAAGGCATCTTCAATCTCCTGCGTCAAGAGGGCAAGCTGGTCTTCGGTGCTGCGATGTTGCCGGTAGCCTGTTTGGGTGGGTGCAAGGAAAGATCTGGACTCAAGAAGCGACAACAGTCTCTTGTTCACGATCCTTTCCAGAAGCTTTCCAACGCAACTGAGTAGGCTGATGGGTCGATAGCTGGATGGGTCACGCTTATCCTTTCCTTTCTTCGGGATGGGTCTTATTAGGGCGACTTTCCAACTCGTAGGCACAGTGCCTGTCGACCAGCTCTGGTTGTAGATGGACAGAAGGAATCGCTTTGCACCAGGGCCGAGGTGCTTCAACATGTCGTTGGAGATGCCATCAGGGCCTGGGGCCTTCTTCTGCTTCAGCTTTCTCAGTGCTTCTTCCAGCTCACGGAGGATCAGACGTTCGGTCATGCATGGGTCCAAATCAGTACTTGCTGTGTTGTGAAGTGCAGCTCGAGTCTGGCTTCTGACATCCTTCAGTCTGTCAGCAGGGACCGTCACTGTACTATCTGCCTCAAAAGCTTTGGCGAAGACATTTGCGGCTGTTTTGCCTGTGACATCTCCGGTGTTAGTGTGGAGGGTGACCTTCCTCCTCCCAGAGTTGTCCTCGTTCAGTGTCTTGGTCAGCTGCCATAGCTTTTGAGTGTCTTTCTCCATGTTTAAGGAGGCCGTTTTCTCTCTCCAGCTGTTCTGGGTTTGGCGCTGCTTTTCTTTGTCAAAGTCTGTCCTTATCTGCGAGTGTCGCGCCACATTTTCAGGTGTGGGGTCCTTCTCCATGTTTTCTCTCGCTTCGCTCAGCTTCTTGTGCAACTCTTCCAGGGCGTTGTTCCAGTACGGTTTGTAGTCACGCCGCCTGCCTCTTGGAATGGACTTTTTCGCTGCCTGGAGTATGGCGGAGTTGAACATGGAGGCGTTCCTGTCGACACTGTGCCTATCGAAGGTGATGGACTTTGTGTAGAGGTCAGTGAGTTGGCTGAAGAGCATCCAGTTGGCTTTCTTGTAGTTCCAACTGGGCGGCAGTTTCCCTTTGCTGGGGATGACCTGCTTGGCAATGGTCAGGATTGTGGGTCTGTGGTCGCTGCCTCCAAGTTGCTCGCTGACCTCTCTCTTCGTGATCTTGTGCACGTTGTCAGTGGCTATGGCAAGATCAGGTGTGCTGGTCTTCTTCCACACTCTGGAATAGAAGGTTGGGGGATCATCAGGCTTGTTGACAAGGACCAGCTGGTTTTCGATGAGCCAGTCTTCCACTTCTTCGCCTTTTGCATCCAGACTTGGATAACCCCAGCTAGGGGAGTGGCTGTTGAAGTCGCCAACTACAATCCAGTCTTCAGTGCCAGGTCGAAGACAGTGAAGTTGCATCATCTTGTTGGGCGGACTGTAGAGGTTGCAAATGGTCAGGTTTCTTTCTGGGAGAATGAGCTTCACGGTGATGAATTCCATGTCAGCATCTTCTGATCTTTGCACCTCTATGGAAGACAGGTTGGTTTTTACCAGAGTTAGGACTCCACCTTTTGGTCTGTTTTCCCGGTCAAATCGATGTGTTTCATATCCTCTTACAGAGAATCTATGGGAGCTGTTGAGATGGGTCTCTTGGATGCAACATATGTCTATTTGTTGTGACTTGAGGAACTGTTGCAGTTCAAGTTTCTTCTGTCGCACCCCTTCTGCATTCCAATGCATGATGCGAAGTTGTTGACCGGTAGCTCTATTCTGCCCTCCCCCGGTCAAAGGAAGAGGGTCAGAACCGCAGTCAGTCGCTGAAGTTGGACCTCCTTGAGGCTGGAGGCCCGGCGCCGTCCTACCCTGGCTGCGGGACACCAGGACGACACCACATCGATCCAAGGATAATTGTACGGCCATATTATCGTGGGAGCGTAGACAGCCGATTTTCTCCCCACGCCAAATTGGCTGCTGTCTTCCGTCTTCGGTGGTTGAGGTTCTTACTCAGGGTTGCCTCCTCCCCAAGAGTAGCTGCCTTGCTGGGCTGTCGAGTCCACTCTACCCGGGTTTGACGTCGAAGTTTTCCTTCTCGTAGCCTTTGCCTTTCCCAAGGCACACACAAGGCAGTGCGGGTTTTGAAATCGGAGTTGTCCTTCTCCTAGATGAGCGACCATCCAAGGTTAACGAGCCCCATCTGCCCGAAGCAGCTGGTTTTAAGGCGCCAGTGACCCGCCTGCATCCCTTCTCCTGTTAGTCGAAGACAGGGCCCGCCACGTGAAGGCCAGGAGCTGGATTTGACTGTCAGAGGTGTTTGGAGACACGAAGCCATTTGGAGCATTTCTTGGGAAGTAGGCGCTTATCTCTACTTCCACCCCGGCATAACAGTCCTTGGGCCCCAAAATAGTCAGTAAGTGGGTTGACTGGTGGGTTGGTTGGTGGGCTTGCTTGCTACGAACATACTGTGTGCATTGCCTACTCTTTTATTTGTTCGTGTATTTGATTTCGACAGATCTACAGATGAACGTGGTGCCCTCTTTAGTGAAGTAGATTGTTATTGTCTGGTATTAAATGATCATGTAGTCGTTATTAGCGGGTCGTTCGTCAACATCGAGCTGTGTATCATTTTCTGTTCCCGGTAAGAAGTACCAGACTCTGCTAAACTAGAGCTCAGGTTATGCGTGTACCAACTTGGTTGGTTGGTTGGTTGGTTGGTCATTTGGTTAGCTGGCTGGTTGGTTGGTTCGTTTGTTCGTGATTTCGTGAGTTCGTGAGTTTGATTGATAAACTCTTGTTCAGGGAAGTCCTTCAAAGTAAATGTGTGCGTGCGTGCTTGCATTGTATTTATGTTTGCTTGTGTGTGTGTGTGTGTGTGTGTGTGTGTGTGTGTGTGTGTGTGTGTGTGTGTGTGTGTGTGAGTGTGTGTGTGTGTGTGTGTGTGTGTGTGTGTGTGTGTGTGTGTGTTTGTGAAGCTTGGGGGAACTGCGGCTGAACGCGGACGTCGCATGAAAGAGGTTATTTGATATTCTATTTAAACTTAGTAAAACAGTTATTACGACACATTTCGCACCCCAATTAAAGCATGAATTCTCGCGTCATTTCATTCACACTTTGTTAGCCATTTTAGGCCTTCAACTAGGCACACCTCTTGGAACAAAGATTTTTTTAAAAGGGAACACGTGACCGCAGCATGTTAAGAGAGGCATACAGGGAAAACCGCTGTCAGTGAAGAACTGCGTGAACGTTCCTTTTTATATTTAGTCAAGTTTTGACTAAATATTTTAACATCGAGGGGGAATCGAAACGAGGGTCGTGGTGTATGTGCGTGTGTCTGTGTGTCTGTGTGTGTGTGTAGAGCGATTCAGACTAAACTACTGTACCGATCTTTATGAAATTTGACATGAGAGTTTCTGGGTATGAAATCCCCGAACGTTTTTTTCATTTTTTTGATAAATGTCTTTGATGACGTCATATCCGGCTTTTCGTGAAAGTTGAGGCGGCACTGTCACGCCCTCATTTTTCAACCAAATTGGTTGAAATTTTGGTCAAGTAATCTTCGACGAAGCCCGGACTTCGGTATTGCATTTCAGCTTGGTGGCTTAAAAATTAATTAATGACTTTGGTCATTAAAAATCTGAAAATTGTAAAAAAAAATAAAAATTTATAAAACGATCCAAATTTACGTTTATCTTATTCTCCATCATTTGCTGATTCCAAAAACATATAAATATGTTATATTCCGATTAAAAACAAGCTCTGAAAATTAAATATATAAAAATTATTATCAAAATTAAATTGTCCAAATCAATTTAAAAACACTTTCATCTTATTCCTTGTCGGTTCCTGATTCCAAAAACATATAGATATGATATGTTTGGATTAAAAACACGCTCAGAAAGTTAAAACAAAGAGAGGTACAGAAAAGCGTGCTATCCTTCTTAGCGCAACTACTACCCCGCTCTTCTTGTCAATTTCACTGCCTTTGCCATGAGCGGTGGACTGACGATGCTACGAGTATACGGTCTTGCTGAAAAATGGCATTGCGTTCAGTTTCATTCTGTGAGTTCGACAGCTACTTGACTAAATATTGTATTTTCGCCTTACGCGACTTGTTTTCTCATGTGTTTGTATGGCTAGCAAATTTACGCCTGTGGATGCATGCAAATGAAACTTCTGTAGTACTTGTATCCAATATTTGCTTGTAGACATGCGAAGTCTTGGATTTGTTGGACGTAAGTAAACAATCTAATGACGGGTTTAAAACTGTTTCCGGAACATTGCATAGCATCTGAAAGTTTCAAAGCAATCAACCGAGTCATTAATACAGCGCATTTTGTCATGGTGCCCCTCAACATTTTTGCAATACCTCTCGATTTTGATCGCTCATACGATCGACACCTACATCAGTAGCGTACCACACGAAAGACGCAAGCTAGCTAAACAAAACAAATCTGGGTAGATAATTGATTTGACTTTCTGCTCATATGTAAAAGTTGCTAAGTTTTGCCTATTATGATTTTTCGTCGATTTTTAGAATAAGAAGAATTTTACTTGTGTGTGTATGTATGCACTTGCATTATTATGGGTTTCTGTGTGTTCGTAAGTCTGTGTCCGTTGTGCTGTCTGCATTCGTTCGTTTTACATTTAGTCAAGTTTTGACTAAATGTTTTAATATAGAGGGGGAATCGAGACGAGGGTCGTGGTGTATGTGTACAGGTCATTCTCAGATTACTGTCCCAGGGGGGGGGGGGGGGTGACCTACTTCATGAAAGGTTTACAACCATCATTTTCCATCAAATCAACTACATGCTGTATCTGTATTGTGTCTCAAGGAATACATTTATATGTTTTCAACCCAAATTTGACTACTTTTTCATTGCAAATTTGTTTGACATTTTAGTTTGCTGAAAATCGGCTGATTGGAAGCCGCCATTTTGTGACATTCCTCTCTTGACGAAAAACTGACGTTTATCTCCAGTAAACTAAGAGTGAAGAGTGCAAACAAAGTGTACAGGTGCAAAGAGATTATGTGCATGTTTATGACCACAATATCCGTTTAAAAGAAAATTCGTTGTTTACGCAGTAATTTGACCGGGCCCAAAATGCTGTTCGGTCGAAGCATCGTGTCACAAATTATCCGGCACAGATACCCAGAGATTGCATGGGCACACAATAACAATGTGTGGGATCTACCTTGCAGGGACACTTTATTTGTACACATTACTGCTACACAAACACAGCTTTTGTTACTAAATATATAGTTTTGTTTGCCGGTAATTGCAACATGAATCTCAGAGGAGGTCTTGGTGTCACACATTTTGGCCTCGACCGAACAAGACGTTTTTGCATTTAATTAAATAATGAACAATATTTTTTGTTTAAACTACTTGAACACAATTTCATCTTGTCATGAGCCTGGGACCAGAAATTCTCACAACAGTGGAAATGGTTGGTTATTGAGCGCGAGACTTGCAGTTTAACTTCCGTGTCTGTCAAATTGTCAATGCTTCGACCGAACATGGTTTTGGACGGTTACGTACTTTGCTGCTCCATATAAGGGAAACCAACAAGTTTCTTTGAGGTTGGTTTTTTTCCACTTATAGTTTTATCACACCCTATTATATTGCACATGAAGTTTTGAACAATTTTCTTTGAACTTTATTTTTCAATGACTATGTCAGAATGTCACGCTTTTGGACCATGACTCTGAGAATGACCCGTATCTGTGTGTGTGTGTGTGTGTGTGTGTGTGTGTGTCTGCACCCCCCGCGGGTTAGGGGGAAGAATTTATCCGATGCTCCCCAGCATGTCGTAAGAGGCGACTAACGGATTCTGTTTCTCCTTTTACCCTTGTTAAGTGTTTCTTGTATAGAATATAGTCAATGTTTGTAAAGATTTTAGTCAAGCAGTATGTAAGAAATGTTAAGTCCTTTGTACTGGAAACTTGCATTCTCCCAGTAAGGTAATAATATTGTACTACGTTGCAAGCCCCTGGAGCAATTTTTTTATTAGTGCTTTTGTGAACAAGAAACAATTAACAAGTGGCTCTATCCCATCTTCCCCCCCCCCCCCCTTTCCCCGTCGCGATATAACCTTTGTGGTTGAAAACGACGTTAAACACCAAAGAAAGAAAGAAAGAAAGTGTGTGTCTGTGTGTGTGTGGGTGTGTGTGTGTGTGTGTGTGTGTGTGTGTGTGTGTGTGTGTGTGTGTGTGTGTGTATGTGTGTGTGTGTGTGTGTGTGTGTGTGTGTGTGTGTGTGTGTGTGTGTGTGTGTGTGTGTGTGTGTGTGTGTGTAGAGCGATTCAGAGTAAACTACCGGACCGATCTTCATGAAACTTAACATGAGAATTTCTGGGAATGATATCCCCAGACATATTTTTAATGTTTTCGATAAATGTCGTTGATGACGTCATATCCGGCTTTTTGTAAAAGTTGAGGCGGCACTGTCACACCCTCATTTTGCAATGAAATTGATTGAAATTTTGGCCAAGCAATTTTCGACAAAGGCCGGCATTTCAGCTTTGAGGCTTAACAATTGTTTAATGAGTTTGGTCATTAAAAATCTGAAAATTGTAATTGAAATTATTTTTATAAAACGATACAAAAACAATTTTATCTTAGTTTTCATCATTGTCTGATTCCAAAAACATATAAATATGTTATATTCGGATTAAAAACAAGCTCTGAAAATAAAAAATAAAAACTTTTGATTAAAATTAAATTTCCAAAATCGATTTAAAAACAATTTCATCTTATTCCTTGTTGGTTCCTGATTCCAAAGATATATAGATATGATATGTTTGAATTAAAAACAAGCTCAAAAAGTGAAAAAGGGGCGTTGCTGTGGTGCCTGTCTCTCTGTATTCGTATTCGTATACAGAAAAGCGTGCTATCCTGCTCACCGCAACCGCTACCGCGCTATTCTGGCTTGTTAATTTCATTGCCATTGCCATGGACCGACGATGGTACGAGTATACGGCCTTGGTGAAAAAATGCAGTGCGTTCAGTTTCATTCTGTGAGTTCGACTAAATGTTGTATTTTCTCCTTACGCGGTTTTTTTTTACTGATTCAAATGTCTAACGCTTATCATCTTTGTTTTATTCCTGTCCTTGTATTTATTCCTAATTGTTGTGCAGTTTCTGTAGAGTATAGACTTAGTGATCCTGGTATTGTGCCTTTCTTGTTTTTGTTAATTAACAATTCAGTGTCGTGTTAATGTGTAAAGAAATGTGTTGGAACGTTTAAGTCTTGACAAAACAAAACGTGGTTTTTTTGTCTTTTGTGTAAAGAAACAGAATACCTTTACCCATTTGAGCAGCACAGTAATGTGCTGAAGAACTCTGCCCCCAAAACGCAGAAAGCAGCTTGTCTACACAAAAAATACTTTCGAGAAAATTGTGTTTTTGTGTTTCAGTGCATATATTGTAATAACTGGATCGCCGCATTAAATGGGAGGGATTATGCAAGGACATGGTAGGCTGTTCCATAATTATTTAGAATCTCAGAAATGGAAACACATACCAACAATCCAATTATGCCATTTTCTAGACTAATCCTCCCCCAACCGACACCCAACTGGCCATCCTCTCAAACGAGCTCATTCAGGCCTGGGACCACGTGACATCGGCTATACCTTGTATTGCCCTCGTGAAGGCTTCAGGGGTCTCAAACCGTGTTTCCATGGCTGTTTCTTGACAACAGACAACAGGTTGAACTAGCATGGAGAATAAGATGGATGCAACAACAGCAGTGCTCCCTTTGAAGCTAAGAACTCTCTTGTCGCAAAGGCAGTATGGACAGGTGCGTTGTCATGTTTCAGCATGAGCCCTCAAATTCCCGTGTTTGGACGGTGTGTGTGTGAAGCCTCGAATACTTTAGGTAATTAGTGCTGGACATATAAATCAGACGTGACTGTATGCCTGTCCTCAAGAGTCACATTGTCTTAATGCCCTGATCTGGCGACGAAAGATGCCACCATTTGTTCTCATTTGAACTTGGCAGGGGGCGAGTCAACTGGAAACAGTCATACAGACGACAGTTGTTTGGTTTCAGGATGGACTTAAACTGATAAACCCAGGTTTTGTCACCACTGACGATATCCCGTATTGATTAGGACTAGCAATTGTTGATTTTTTCAGGTGTTGTCAGGCACCATTCTGCCCAACCCCTCTTCTTCCCGTCACTGAGTTCATGTGGTACCCAACCGGCTAATCGCTTTGGGGCCATTACATATTTGTGTAAGATCTTTTCCAATGCAGAGCTTTCACTGCCCAGGGCATCTTGCATCTCCTTGACTATGATTCGGGTATCTTCTCTTATTATTTGTTCAACGCGCTAATGTTTTCGAGGGTAACGGATGAAATGAGTAGATCAAGGCGGGTATCATTTTCAAGGCTCCATCTACCCCGTTTGAAATCGCTGTACCAGTTTTACACCACGGCTCTACATAAAGCGATCATCCCAAAACATTTCACCAAACTTTCATGCAAATCGGCCTGGTTTAACCCTTAGTTGTAGTAATTGTAAACCATGGCTCGGAAATCAAGATTTTTGAGCTCCATTGCGCAATCTCATTCAGTGCGCGGTCAGTATCTTTTTGAGTCGATTCTATAAAAACGACATATCTCGGGAACTTCATTTTTTGTGTCAAGGCTCACGATAGTCCTCTTTTGGACGACATGGTTTTGTATTTAACGCCATATCACCAGGATCCTGGATTCTAAATAATAGTGGAACAGCCCTCCCGTGTAAACCAGAGCTTATTGCTTTTTGCCTTCTCTAAAACGGGCACTCTGTTTTTACCTTTGCTTTCCGGATAAGAAGTTTTGCCATTTGCCATTAACTTTACCATATTCTGCTCTTTTTATAATTCTGATTCGATAAAGGACTTGCTGCTTTCTCCATTCGCAGGTGACCCCAGTCTGTGACGTAGATATTCAGAAAGCTTTCTTTGGAGAAACTGTGGTAGCTATTGCTTTTTGCCTTTGTTTCTGGTGGGAAATAGAAGTAAACGTTGACATAGGTGAGGGTTAAAACATGACTTATAGTAAGCAATTGACTCCAAAAGATACGTATCCGTCTATTGATTGATAAGGGTCGTTAAACAAAACGGAAAATCTTATTTTTGGACATACCGATTTTTTACTTTGGGTGACAGAACTGCAGTGACAAAGTAGTTTGTCTGAACAAGTGAGTGCGGGTTTCTTTCCATTGTACTACTTCATAATGGTTGTTGAATTTAATGACATCTCCCTTTTTTGTCATTGCCGTTTTTGTTGAGCGATTGTGGTACCCTTTGTACGTGTTGTGTATATTTACATGTACAAATAAACTTGTGTGACTTGTGTTTTGTGTGGGAGTTGTATGAATGGAGTAATTGAGCGTATGGAGACGACTATCGTCCTGTCCGAGGCTGCTCATTCGTCCGTCTGTTGGTCAGCCAGTTCCAGTTCGCACTGTCGTTCCGTCGTTAGTGTTACACCTGGACGTGTAAATATGCAGTCTGTGTCTGAGAGATCCTGTGCAGGGATCCCGGGAAGCTGTTTTGCTAGCCAGCCTAAAGTCAATGCCCACATAAACTCAGCTTTACATCTGTTAATCTGGCTATATCATTCGAGTCTCTTTCATATGGTGTTCAGAGAGGGTGAGGGAGAATGCCGCGTGGGTGTGAAGAGAGACACGGACTTATGCATATATATATACGGCCGTTGCGTCAGTTCGGCGTCTGCCACTATTTATTCCAGAGTTCTAGAAGCGCTACGTGTAGCCCATACGTGTGCCTGTACGTGTAGCTATGACGTCACCCTTACACGAACTAGAAATTTGGTCCAGATTCACCAAGCCACCTTGAAACTCAACGCGTAAGCGATGATCTAATCGCAGACGGTCAATTAATGAAAGATGGCCGGCTCGTCCATGTTCAACATTTCTGATGCTTCTAACTGTTGTGTTTTGTGTATATGCAACGCATACGTGCCTAAATGTGCCTTCGAATTGTTATTATTACTTGGAAAATCGCACGATTTTCCTTGACTGACACATGTCTTCATTCCTTCTCTCTTCGGTGCGAATAAATCCACCCCCCACTAAACTTTCAAGTTCAGTCCTGGAAACAGCACATACAATTCTTGTATTGCCTTTTCATGACAGTTAACAATATCAAACAGAGAAATATTAGAAATACGTTATTTTAAGTATATGTTAATGTGACTTAACATTCTATCTACAAGACGCCGAAAAAGTTGGTATTTCTCAAGCAGCAAAAGAACACAGTGACTCAAATCAAATCAAATCAAATTTTATTTTACGAGGGTTGTGGCATAAGGAATACAAACGAGCTTTTTTTCAACCAGCCATCGCCCAGAGAGGGACTAATCTAATCATACATATATATATATATATATATACGACTTGTGTCTGTGTGTCTGTGTGTCTGTGTGTCTGTGTGTTTGTGTATTTGTGTATTCGCCATGCACGGCCAAAGTTCTCGATGGATCTGCTTCAAATTTGGTGGGCTTATTCAGAGAGACCCCGGACACAACCTCATCGATGAGATATTTCAACACGTGCTCTCAGCGCGCAGCGCGGAACCGATTTTGGTTCCACCTCAGCTATTTTGGTTCCACCTCAGCTTACCCGGGCCCCCATACCGACACACCATAGCCGCTACACCACATCACAACGCCAAAGTTCTCGGTGGATCTTTTTCAAATTTGGACACCGTATTCAGCTACACCCCGGACACAATATCATCGATGAGATATTTCAACACGTGCTCTCAGCGCGCAGCGCTGAACTCATTTTCGTTTTTGGGTTCATTTCACCATTATAAGTAACTCTTCCTTATCTTCTCCAGTGTTTGGCGTTTATCTCCCTTCCTTCGTGTGGCTTTCCCGTTCAGTTGTAAGTTACTACACTGCGCTGTCCACTGCGCTGAGCGTCTTCGGATATTCCCGGCGTTCTGTTACTGTTACCTATTTTTAGAAGGTCAACGCAGTGTACAGAACGTAAATTGGACCCGTAAATTATCCTCACTGTAAAAGTGCAAAGGTCGAATCAATTTATAGCCACGCGAAAAATACACTGTCATCTATCTCTCTATAGATACGGCTTCTCTGTGTTTGTGTGTGTGTGTGTGTAAGTGTGTGTGTCTCTATGTAATCAACACCTGTGCATTCTTCAGTTCTGTTTGTGATGTGGTCTGGCGGCTTTTGTGTAATTTTATGTACTGGCCTTCCTTTGAGAAGCCATAACTTGCTCAGTCCTGTTTGAGTGGACAAGGATGGGACTCGATATGGTCAGGAATGGCATTATGGCCACTGAATCATTTTCGTGCTGTTCCCATTCCACGAATCTGGGAGGGACCTAAGCTTGGCGGGTCCATAGTTCGGACGGCTCTAAGTACTTCTTCCCGGCGAAGCCGGCTACCCGGCGAAGCGGGTATTCATTCTAGTATATATATATATACTAGATGAATACCCGCTTCGCCGGGTAGCCGGCTTCGCCGGGAAGAAGTAGAGCCGAATACCCGGCTTTGCCGGGTGAGTGGCGCACCGTACGCCGGCTTCGCCGGGTACAAGGGTGAGTGGCGCACCGTACGCGATTGACGCCACACGAAGGAAAACTTCTAAAAATAGTAACGGGAATATGGATTGAGCGTTGTGGACAGTGACCTTCTAAAAATAGTAACGGGAATATGGATTGACGCCACACGAAGGAAGGGAGATAAACGCAAAACACTGGAGAAGATAAGGAAGAGTTACTGGGAATGGATCTGGGAAGATGAACAGAAAAACCAAAATCGGTTCAGCGCTGCGCGCTGAGAGCACGTGTTGAAAATTCTCATCGACCAGGTTGTGTCCGGGGTCTACCTGAATATGCCCACCAAATTTGAAGCAGATCCATCGAGAACTTTGGCCGTGCATCGCGAACACACACACACACACACACACACACACACACACACACACACACAAGTCGTATATATATATATAGATACTAGAGGAATACACGGCGAATCGCGAGACAGAGACAGACTGCGGGGCGGTTCGCCGTCTTAGAGCACGTGTTGAACATTTTCATCCACCAGTTTGTGCCCACACAAAGGAAGGCAAGAACATACAGAGAGACAAAAGCCGCCAGACCCCATCACAAACAGAACTCTACAATCCACAGGTGTTGCCTGGCGAGCTAGCTATAAATAGCTCACAACTTCTAAGGCGAACAACTCTGCAGAGTCTGCTGTGAAGGGCGACGGTAGTCTCCCTGTCACACTCGACCCCCTTTGAATGAACTTTGTCCCCAAAGTTCCGAACCATGGACCCGCCAAGCTTAGGTCCCTCCCAGGTTGGTGGAATGGGAACAGCACGAAAATGATTCAGTGGCCATAATGCCATTCCTGAACATATCATGTCGAGTCCCATCCCTGTCGACGACGCCAAATGTAACCGAGTGCCGAAACACCACAATCACCTTTGAAGGCGAAGTCCACTCAAACGGGATTGAGAATTTTAGAGCTTATTTCTAAGCCCTATAATAACTGTTATGGCTTCTCAAAGGAAGGCCAGAACATACAGAGAGACCAAAGCCGCCAGACCCCATCACAAACAGAACTCTACAATCCACAGGTGTTTCCTACACACACACACACACACACACACACACACACACACACACACACACACACACACACACACACACACACACACACAGAAGCCGTATATATCTATCTATATATATATAAATATATAGAGATAGATGACAGTGGATTTTTCGATAAATAGATTCGACCTTTGCACTTTTACAGTGAGGACAACTTACGGGTACATGCAAGGAAAGCCGCGTTCTGGACAGTGCAGTGACCTTCTAAAAATAGTAACGGGAATATGGATTGACGCCACACGAAGGAAGGGAGATAAACGCAAAACACTGGAGAAGATAAGGAAGAGTTACTGGGAATGGATCTGGGAAGATGAACAGAAAAACCAAAATCGGTTCAGCGCTGCGCGCTGAGAGCACGTGTTGAAAATTTTCATCGACCAGGGCCCGTATGCATGAGGAGGAAGTCAGCAACACTGGAAGTAGAGGCCTCTTTCGGAAGTGGGAACTCCTGAAGTTTAACTTTCCAACTGTTCACTATGCATGAACGCCGGAGTGGTGACTTCGAGAGTATTCGGTCAAGGTCGCGAAAATTGGGGGAATCCTAACTAGTACGCATGTGTTTGTTAAAGGCACAGTAAGCCTCCCGTAAACCATCACAGAGCTCCCCGAGCGACTACATACAGTACAAGCATGCTTCCATTTGAACGCTCACCGAACGGGAACATCCTGGCTGCTTTCTGTCGAGCGTGAGAAATTTTCAAAGAATTTATTTTCGTGGACTTGGCCTGCTACAACAATGGCGCCTCGTTTTGGTGCTGGACGGCTGTTATGATACCGGAAATCACGCCCGGGCAGTAAGCCTCCCGTAAACCATCACAGATACTGTCAGGCTTTTACACACAGTACAAACACGCTTCCATTTGAACACTCACCGAACGGGAACATCCTAGGTGCCCTACGTAAAGAGCGAGCAATTTTCAAAGAAATAATTTTTCGGATTGTCTCCATCTCAATCGGACCGTCATCCTGAACTCAGGTCAAAAATGAGTTACTTCCCTTCAACTGGCGATAGCCGTGGAGCGATGATTATCAGAATGATTCGGACCGTGGTGCGTTTTGGCGCTAGACCTAACTTTTAAAATCTAAATAATAAATTCTCAGCTTGTTACACAAACATTCTTAAATAATAAAAGAATTCTTTTTTCATCAAGACAAGATCAGTACAATTCGAAGTTTTGAAAGTTTGAAAAGCCCGAAAGCAGGGTCACGCAAGGTCGTGATTTTCATAGCAGACGACGGTTTATAGGCAGTCAAAAGCCATCGCTAGAGTTCTTATGAATCACATTCGTTTTTTTCGTGAAAAGTCAGAGGTACATTACGTACTATTGCAGATAAGCTCACAGCGAGCCCCATTCAAATTACAAACTGACGACTGCATTGTGAAAAAGGGAAACTGGATCACACGGGTTCACGATGGCTCAGGGGTAAGATAAACCACGCAAAAATAAATTCTTTGAAAATTTTTCGCTCTTTACGTAGGGCACCTAGGATGTTCCCGTTTGGTGAGCGTTCAAATGGAAGGGTGTTTGTACTGTGTGTAAAAGCCTGACAGTATCTGTGATGGTTTACGGGAGGCGTACTGTGCCTTTAACGGTAAGCTTGCCACCAGAAGAAACAAATCTCATCGCGAGTTCAAAAAGGCGAACGTTGAGCGCGCTGTAGTACTAACAGCGTTATTGCTGTTGTTTTTTTGAATGGTTAAACAAAAGGGTCGGTTCAAACCTGTGATGATTGTCTTGGAATCGAATGACTGTCTATGACAAATGACTTTGTTGGCTTGAATGTTAGGAGAAGAGTAAATGATGATGTTGAACTTTTTTTCTTTTTTTTTTTTTTTGGGGGGGGGGGGGGTTCTCAGCTGCTTGCTTCAACCCTTTTTTTTATTTTTTGTGTTTTTTTGCGGGGAGTATCCCTCTTCATTGATCTTTTTTTCTGCTTTTTATATTAATTGTTCTACTTTAAATGTACCTATATCGTTAACAATACTATTTCCAAATGTATTTTAAACACGCCCAAAAAACTTCCTTTACGGTAATTTTTAATAATCATATTATATTTACAAATCACTTTATCCTCAACGCATTTCCAAGTGAACATAATTTTGGGGCACAAAAACAAAAAAAAATCAGTATAGTCAATTTCGTTCTCACAATAAGTACAACAATTACTGTATGTTGAACTTGTGTTTAATAATTTTATATCGGTAAAACTCTTTGTTGGACAAACATAGATTGGTTATAGGGAAACTTTGGGTTACTGGTAAAGTTTAAAAGGAAGAACATTATGCAGTAGACCGTAAATAACTAAGTTTAGTGACTTGTTCCTTATTTATTGGGGAAATGTCTGTCAAGAAGTTTAGAAAAGACAATACTGTTCATCGGTGTTTTAATTTGTTTTCCCTCGTTAATTTTTGATTACGATGGCGATGCATGGTTATGTACAGTTAAAAGTCAAGATTCGATTTTTTTTTTGAAAGCATAGGACAGTTTCTTTACGCGTTTAAAAAAAATTAACACAGAGGCAAAAACCGGTTGTTGCAGTCTGAATGCAATTGAGGTCTATTAAAAAAAAAGGTTAATTAAAAAAAAAATTTGCTCCCAGCGGCACTTGAACCCAGAGCGTCGGAATGATATTCCGAATCCGTAACCACTGCACTATGCTCCTCGTCTAGAAACACACTTTGCAAAGATGTGTTATCAGTTATTCAGTCGTGGATGTTTGAAAGCTCACCATCGTCGCCGAATGACTCGAGCACGTTTTTTTCGGTCAGTAAATGATCGTACTGTCGGTTTTGAGCCCCGCTGTTTCAAGCTTTTCACCTAAATTAAACAAGAATGTCACAGTTCGTGTCTATGGTGCAAGGTAGCCGACCGTCTCATTGTAGCCAAGTTACGACAGTTGCTCGATTGACGCATTTCACGTCTTCAATATTGTGTCTGAGCTCATTTCCCAATGAGCTGCCTTTAAAACCAGAATGTCATGCAATTGTAGCATGCGTTGGAGGTTTCTTTTAGATGGGTAAGGACCTTTAAGATGCGATATCGTCGTATAAATGATGACATTAACTTTGAAAGTGGCACGAGCTAACTTGAACGCCGAAGTAGTGGCTTCGAGAGTTCTGAGGTCAAGGTCGAGGAAATTGGGGGAATCCCAATTAGTGCGCATGCGTTTGTAAACGGTAGGCTTGGTGACCAGAAGAAACAAATCTCATCGCGAGTTCGTAAATGGGCGAACGTTGATCGCGCTGTAGCTTTTACTATAGTTGTTGTTTTTGACTGGTTGAACGAAATGGTCTGTTCAAAGCTGTGATGATTGTCTGTAATAATGATTTTGTTGACCAGAATGTTGGGGAGAATAAAACTTTTTTTGTTTATGTGGTAGCGAAGTCGGTTATGTTAAACCTCTTTACATTTAGTCAAGTTTTGACTAAATGTTTTAACGTAGAGGGGGAATCGAGACGAGGGTCGTGGTGTATGTGCGTGCGTGTGTGTGTGTGTCTGTGTGCGTGTGTGTAGAGCGATTCAGACTAAACTACTGGGCCGATCTTTATGAAATTTGACATGAGAGTTCCTGAGTATGATATCCCCATACGTTTTTCTCATTTTTTTTATAAATGTCTTTAATGACGTCATATCCGGCTTTTCGTGAAAATTGAGGCGGCACTGTCACGCCCTCATTTTTCAACCAAATTAGTTGAAAGTTTGGTCAAGTAATGTTCGACAAAGCCCGGACTTCGGTATTGCATTTCAGTTTGCTGGCTTAAAAATTAATTCATGACTTTGGTCATTAAAAATCAGAAAAATGTAAAAAAAATAATTTTTTTATAAAACGATCCAAATTTACGTTCATCTTATTCTTCATCATTTGCTAATTCCAAAAACATATAAATATGTTATATTTGGATTAAAAACAAGCTCTGAAAATTAAATATATAAAAATTATTATCAAAATTAAATTTTCGGAATCAATTTAAAAACACTTTCATCTTATTCCTTGTCGGTTCCTGATTCCAAAAATATATAGATATGATATGTTTGGATTAAAAACACGCTCAGAAAGCTAACACGAAGAGAGGTACAGAAAAGCGTGCTATCCTTCTCAGCGCAACTACTAAACCGCTCTTCTTGTCAATTTCACTGCCTTTGCCGTGAGCGGTGGCTGACGATGCTACGACTACGAGTATACGGTCTTGCTGCGTTGCATTGCGTTCAGTTTCATTCTGTGAGTTCGACAGCTACTTGACTAAATGTTGTATTTTCGCCTTACGCGACTTGTTTAATGATTGTGTATCGGTAAAACTGTTTGGTTAGAGCAAAAGTTTTGGGCAACTGGTCAATTTAAAAAGGCAGAACTCAAGTTTTTGGGGGAATCAAGATATAAGGTGTAGTGAAAAGAAGATAAGTTTAGTAACTTTCATATTAATTGGGAAAATGTGTGTCCAAATTTTTACAAAAGATAAATTGTTGTACTTAGGTGTTAGTAAATTATGTTTGTCCTCGTTAATTGTGAACAGGATGTATGTTTATGTAAAGTTGAAAGTCAAGATTGGATTTGTTTATCCTACGCGCGTGTGTGCATGTTTGTAAGACATAAAACACTTTATTATCTCAATTTCGAGAAACTCGGGTGTGGTGAATCACAACAAACAACATAAAACGTAAGAAAATAAATAAAATATTGAGGCGCAAATAATCAGCTCATAATAGTGTGTATGGGGGGGGTGGGGGTGCACACACACACCGTTGAACACACACACGCGCACGCGCACACAAACAAACGCACAATTATACCCGCACACATGCACGCACAGGCACTCGCACAAATACATACAAACACTTTCACACACACGCACACGCACGCACAAACACACACACAAACACACACACAAACACACACCCTTCCCCCCCCCCCCCACACACACATGTGCGCGCGTGCACTGCAAACGAATGAATGAATGAACAGATGCACACCTACACACGCACGCACGCACGCACGCACACACACCCACACACACACACGCACACGCACACTCTCACACAAACACACACTCGCACATGCACACACAGACGCCCATTTACATAGAAACACCCCCTCCTATAAGCAGGGATGAAATTGTAAGAGTGGTGGCGAGTGACCCAGAACGAACAAAAGTCAAAGCTGGCAACTCAGGTTTGTATTCAGGGAAATTTACACGAAATGCACGCACGAGATACGACTTTTCTTTCTATTTTCTCTCTTTGGGACTTTCATTTGCGTTAGATCGGTTTTATATGAAAAACCGAAGAAAAGCCCTGCTATTTTGCACTGAGAAACTTTGGAAGCAGCATGTTTACTCCTGGGTTTCGCTGTAGTACAATTACCCTCACTTACTTCCTCGCTTGCTTCAAAAGTAAGCACTTTTTCCGTCCCATGCATGCGAAATTGAGGATGTACTTCCGATGTCGCTCAAAACGTAGGAAGTTGTCGCAAACTACCATCAATTACTTCCTCGCTTTGCTTCGAAGTAAGCCCTTCTTCCGGCCCATGCATACGAAAGTGAGGCAAGTACTTCCGATGTCAATCAAAACTTCGGGAGTTGTCGCGTACTTCCCCCATAAGCATACGGGTCCTGGTGACAGTATACGTAAAGTAGCGCGACATAAACTTTGCCAAAAAATGATTGCAACAATTATTGCACGCTCAGAAAAGCGTTAAACCACAATCCATTTTAATTGAACTTTATATGCTGGAAAAGGTAATTATGTCTACTGTACATATCATTTGTTCGATCGGTGGTACTTTGTATAGGCATCCCGTGGCAGCCTGTCAAACAAGGTCACCCCTAAAATCGACCTGACAAAAACCAATGCCCCGTATTTTAAAATCTGCAAAAAATCAGAATGTGCACTTACCAAACACTTCTGACTACCATTGGAAAGGCCATTCAATTTCCTGTTCAGAGCATTTTGTTTCATGCACCTTACATGCACGTATTTGTGTAGCCTTTTGTCAAAGGCGGTAGGTGTCAACCGTTTCAGAGGCCAAAAAAGGCACGTTTTGCGGCCATTTTTGAGGGGGTCCTCCACTGAGAGAGCCATATCTGCTCAAGTTCCCAATGAATTGCTTTGAAAATGTCAGAAGTTCTGACCAATAGGCTGACCAGAATGTGTGTGGATTTTTGTGAACGTGTATATCAAGCGTATCGTATTACGTAACTTTTTCGAAAGATCTAAACAAATATTCAAAAAATCGTGACTTTGCATGCTAAGCCAAAAATGGTTGAGGCAATTGGTGCCAAAGTTTCAGGCAGATCTGAGTGCTGGTTTACATTTGCTGAAGATGGGAACGCACAAGAAAAATTAGTATCACCGTCAATGGTACCGTATACAGCCGCCGGAGAGACTAACAGTTCTAGGCCTGTGCGTGGCTGTGGTTATTTTTAGCCGGAGCACTGTGTTCCATGCGAAACACGCTTTGGTGATATGATGGTTGTAAGAGTGGGCGGTGGGCGCGCGGTAGTGTTTGTGTGTGTGTGTGTGTGTGTGTGTGTGTGTGTGTGTGTTTGTGTGTGTGTGTGCGTGTGTCTGTGTGTGTTTATGCGTCATTTTTTGATTGTGTGTTAGAGAGAACGAGTGAGAGAGAGAGAGAGAGAGAGAGAAAGAGAGAGAGAAAGAGAGAGAGAGAGAGAGAGAGAGAGAGACTCAGACTCAGACTCAGACTCAGACTCAGACTCAGAACTTTATTACAAAAGGATAAAGGTTTTAGGCAAAGCCTATTCTTCCAACCTGTCCTTTATACAACACGTAAAGACGGACGCACGTACAAAATATAGATTGAATCATATAAAATACAGAAATACATTGTATGGAATGCAACACAATGTGCATTTAAGGAATTACATAAGGAGAACTCAAAAATTACAGAATTACATTGACATAGTTATATCTTTCATTTGGGAATGAAGTTGCTCAGATCAGCCGTTAACACTAGTACAAAATGTTTAGCAAAATAACAATCGAACAAGACATTTCGATGGCCAGATGTCTGCTCCAGCCCCACTTTCTTTCGGCGTTACTCAATGTTCAGTACTTGGTCCCATCCTTTTCATCATGTACACTAAGCCCCTCTCCACACTGATTCAAAACCATTCTGTTTTAAATCAGTCTTTTGCTGATGACACCCAGGTGTATAATCCCAGACACACATTCCGCCATCCAGACCATTCAGACATGCATCACTGATCAGGTTAAATCTTGGATGGTCGATAAAAAACTTAAGCTGAATGATGATAAGACAAGTCTTACTGTGCAAAAAGAAGAACACTACATTTCCCTCTCCCCAACCTGTTTCTGTTCAAATAGGCAACACCGACATTCTTTTCTCACCATCAGCTAGAAACCTTGGATTCACCCTTTCATCTGACATGACCCTTAACAAACATATATCTGTAGAGCAGCTTATTTTGAGCTTCGTAAGATCAGCACCATTCGCCACACACTCTCCTCTCAAACAACTAACACTCTTGTCTGTGCCTTTGTTCTTTCTAAACTTGACTACTGCAACTCTCTTCTCTCTGGCTGTCCTCTGTACCTCCTGCATAAACTACAAAAAGTCCAAAACTCGGCAGCACGCCTCATTCTCAAAGCACGAAAACGAGATCACGCAACACCACTTCTTCACACACTGCACTGGTTACCTATTCAAGCCCGCATTGACTACAAACTGTCTACCCTCTGCTTTAACTTCTTTTCTGGTTCGTCTCCTGCTTACTTCTCTGAACTCCTCACCGTCTATTCTCCAGCAAGACAACTCCGTGCCTCTTCTGACTGTCGCATCCTTACCATTCCACACACCAAAACCAAAACATACGGACAACGCACTTTTACTTTCTGCGCACCCACACAATGGAATTCTCTCCCCTTTCACATCCGCCACTCTCAGTCACCCCAAGCATTCAAACGAGCACTTAAAACGCACCTCTTCAGGAAATACAACCCCTGATTTTGTTTTCTCAGTCCATCAGTAGGCTACATGTAGTGTTATTTGTTGTTTTAGTGATTTTTCACCACCTAATTTATTCATGTTTTTATTACTTAGTTAGTGGAAGAATCTGTTGTAATGTATGTTTGAAGGTGTATGCTTTTAATTAAGCGTTGTTGACTATGAATGTAGATGTAGGGGAGACCGGGGCTAGTCCGCCCCCGGGGCACATCCGTCTTTGTCTGTTTATTCTTACGTTTGCCACCTTTTAGTCTTTCACACCATGTGAGAATGGTGTCCCTACTTCCCGCCATATCCTGCAGAAGTTCAGAGGTTGCGCGTCCATATATCGTG
>NC_090256.1:28550326-28595326 GCF_037325665.1 Littorina saxatilis
CAGCTTTCGAGCCGAGACCATATGAGTCGCCGCTCCTGCGGCTCGTCAAAAACTGCACGCACTGCAGTGTTTTCAGCCATGTCGTGTTCTGTCACGTGCATGTCATGTCACACTCAGCACGAGTAATTCACTGCAGTTGCTGGCCCGTAGAGTGCGTTCTTTCACAAGCAAACATGCTGATTACATAGCGACTGCTTTAACGCACCTCGAGCTTACATAGCCAAGTCAGTGCTCAAATAGCGATTTTCTCCCGAATTCCTGAGGGTAAAGGGGGACAATCACATTTTCGTTGTGTCTTAAACACACGACACAGCTCCCTCTGCTCTTGGCGTGGGTCCAGAAAGGGGGCTAGCTGCCCTAGCCCTTGGTGGCGTTCCCACTCGCGCTGCAGGAGTCCTCGTGTTTCTCGGGAGAGAAGTGAAAGTCGCTAGAGGGGTGAGCTTCAGCTCACTCTTTGTCTAGGGACGCTTTTGTTACCCTGCTTTTATCCTGCCTTTTTAACCCTGAGCTGTTTGGCTTGTTTTTTCTTGGTGACCGTACCGTACCTTGTAAGTGATGAGCCAAGTTGCTAAACACAAACTGCCAAACACCACCTTTGCTGATTGGCGGGAAACGTTCATCTGGGTAGATAACTACCTTCCAACGGACACCACTGCTCTGAGGGAGCAAGATTGGTCCCTTAATATGGACCAAACAGCAAGCGGTTCTGACCGCGCCCCAGATATTCCCATGGAATCACTGAATGAGACTGACCGGGCCAGCCGGACTGGTCAGTCCCCAAAATCCAAACAGCTTAATAAAGCAATCACCAATGAGAAAACCAGCATATCTTCTCCTTTCAAGAGAAAGAGATTGCGGGAGGACGACCCTGAGGGGGGGCAGAGCTCTCCGGAATCTCTTCTCTTCCGGGATAGCCCCCCACGCTCTCAGATTACTGATCATTTTGAGGAAGACTTCACCGAAGTCAATCGTAAGAAGCCCAAAAAGAAAAAGAAGCAAAAGGTCCTCTGCGAGGGTCCCCCTCTTCAGGGAAACACAGGTATTTCCCATGCAACATCTGCCCGGGGGGTCGACACCTCCCAACCCCTAACTGAATCACAAGAAAACCAGACAACTCAACAGCCACTACCACCTGCCAATACACACACACACACAAAACAAAGACCCCGAAGAAAACTTCTTTACCAACCCAAGCAACCTCCTCCCTCCTTCTTAGAGTTCCCCGTGGTGGTGCGGGACCTGAAGGAGGGCCCTGCAACATTGCAGGGACTCGGCCTCAGGAGGAAAAAAACTTTTGACCTTGCCATCGGCGAGGTCAAAGAAATACGCATGCTGGCAGCTGGGAGCGTCCTGGTAGGGTGCTCCTCAGCATCACAACAAAACAAGCTATTGAGGCTGGACTCGATCGGCGGCATCAAAGTGAAATGCCACCGTCCGGAGGTAACAACCGAAGGTGTCATTAAACGCATACCCACAATACATTCAGGAACAGACCTGTCTGAGATGGCAGTGGGCGTGCGCGTCCGGATGGAGGATGGGAGTCTTGTAGAAAAGGGCCCCTCCTCGGTTCGATCTTTTCGCCGTCTTCTCCTTAGGGATGGGAAACCGTCTCAGGCGGTCCGTGTCACGTTTACAACGGCAATTCTTCCAGACAGCGTCGTTCTGGAGAGTGAGGTGTACGGCGTCGAACCCTACACTCCTCCAGTGCGGCGCTGTACGAAGTGCCAGAGACTATCGCACCTAAAACAACAATGCAAATCAAAAGTGCAGATCTGCCCCCGATGTGGCTCCAAGGGCCACGACGGAGCGACGTGCACCAAGGCCAAACATTGCGTAAACTGCAAGGGCGAGCATTCCGCCGCTTATCTTGGATGCCCGGAAATGAGACTGAGGCTGCAGGCCAATAAGATCAGGTCGGCAGCATACATACCATATTCTGAGGCCCTGGATCGGGCGCGGCGCGAGCTCGCCAAACAACAAAATAAAACAGCGACTGCCCCAGCGGAAATGAGGGACTCCTTCTGGCGTCCCCCTCCGCAACCGATCCGGCGGACCTCAACCCCCCGGTCCGGGTACTCTTTGGCTGTCCAGAGACCCCCCCTGGGTGGGCAAGTAAATAAAATACAAGAAATCAAAAACAAAATGACCGAACATGACAATACACTCCTTCCAGTTCATGCGGACAGTTCTGCTGCAACCGCGAAGCACCAAACAACTTCGCAAAATCCAAATCCTGGCCCCCAGGCGCCCTGTAAGTCTCAGACGGCTCGGGCAGAGGCGCCGCTTCATGGGACCCCCGGGTTAAAGGCCTCCCTCCTACGCAAAGCCCAGAACAGAAAGGAGGACTCGAAAGAAGAGCAGCTCTTCGAGAGGTTGATGGGGAGAATGGAGGAGGGATTGGCCCAGAGATTCAGAGAATACAAACTTAAAACTGAACAGGAAATAAAGCAGCAGATGAGGGAGGAGCAGGAGAAGGCAGAGCTTGAGCTAGCCGACGCTGCACTAGATAAGCTAAAAACAGGAGAGCAATATGCAAATTTAAATGAACAACAAAGAGGCCTTCAAGGTTTCATCGAGCAGTGCCTCGGCTTCATGGTTAAGGCCAGACAGATGCAGAGTCCTCTCGACCTGATCGACTCCCTCTCAGCTACATACACACAACTCTCCAACACCAAGGTTGAACGCTTCATTCCGGGCGGCGCCACTCTGGCGCTGGGCGCCCTTGCTGGTGCCAAGCAGTTGTCCGTGACGGATATGAAAGCTGTTAAAACCACTTTTTAACCTATTTTAAATCTGCCCTTTAACTTACCTTCTTTGTGCGTGTTAAAATGGCTGAACAAGGTGAAAGCGGTCACGGATTTATCATATTGCAGTGGAACTGTCGCTCTATCAACTCTAACTTCTCTCAGCTATATAATTATATATCAAATCACTCTGCTGACATCTTAGTTATCCAGTCAGTCAAGAGAAAACGCTCCCTACTGCCTTCTATAGATGGTTTTGACTTCCCTCCCATAGTAGAGCAAAAGGGCTCAGGGCAACTCATTCAAACAGCTATTTATCTAAAGTCTTCCTTAAATTACAAACCCTTTGCACCTCTCATCCCTAGTTCAGAAAATCTCAGTACATGTGCTGTTGAAATCGAAATAAAAGGATCCAAAAACCTCAACATAGTTAACATATATTACCCCCACGGGTGTAATAAAAAAGGAACTACCGACTGGCTAAAATCCCTGGATCATGGCAGGGCACACTGGTGCGTGATGGGTGATTTTAATAATCACCACCCTCTGTGGGACTCTGCTAACCCTAGATACAAACATGCCAATAGCAACCTTGCTGACGTCATTTTGGAAACTGACTTTTGTATACTAAACGATGGCTCGGCAACCAGACTTCCAGACAGAGCTGACCATTCCCCGTCAGCAATCGATCTCTCCCTTTGCTCAAATGCCATAGTCACTGACATCGACTGGAACGTTTTCCCGGACGCCCTCGGCTCCGATCACTTACCCATTGTTCTTACCTTCCGCCACTTCGCCCCTAATCGCAATAACTCGGAGGTCAGAAAAAAGTACAATTACAAACAGGCAAATTGGGACAGCTTCCGTGCGGAGCTCGAGGGTGTCAGGGAGGAAACTCTCCTTACGGATGACATCGAAGCCTCTTACAATAACATACGTCAATGTATACTCACTGCTGCCAATAATCACATTCCGCTTAAATCAGTAAATCCTAACTGTAAGGCCAAAAGGAATGAGTGGTGGAATGCAGACTGTGATGAAGCCTTGGCAAACAAGCGATATCACATTAGGACATATCTCAGGCACTGCTCAGACGCTAACTTCACGAATATGAAGTCAGCTGAAATACAAGATCACCGCTGAGGCTAAACTTCAAAACTGGGAAAACTTTGTCCACAAAGAAACTAAAGATTACAAAGACTGTGGCAAAATCTGGAAGAAAATCCGCAGATTTAAATGTAGATACAGAACTAAAGAAAAGCCACTACTATCGGGTGATAAAATGACCACAACTGACTCTGAAAAGGCAAACCTATTAGCAGATACCTTTGCCAAAAATAGTCAATCAAAATCCCTAGATACTGAACGACTCAATTATAGGTTAGATCAGGAGAAGGGTTTCACATACCCCCCAGATGACAACCAGTTGCCTATAAACTGCATGTTTAAGGCAAAAGAAGTCCAAAACGCCATCTCTTCTGTGAAAGACCCAAAAAAATCCACAGGTTTAGACCCAATATCATATCACATGATAAAACATCTACCACCTAACTTTGTTAAGTTGCTCACTCAGTTTTTCAACCTATGCTGGTTAAAGGATACTATCCCCGCAGCGTGGTCAGACTCACAAGTAGTAGCAGTATTGAAGAGCGGAAAACCGGGCAATCTACCTGGCAGTTACCGCCCCATATCACTAACCCCCCACCTCAGCAAGATCTTTGAGCGTGTGGTGAACCAGAGGCTGGAGTTCCACCTCAATAAACACAATATCATTCCTACATGCCAGGCAGGTTTTAGGCAAGGTCGTTCGTGTGCGGACCACATTGTGCACGTCACTGAAAAAATCAAAAAGACCTTGGCACATAGTAATAATTCTCTTCTTGGAACCTTCTTTGATATTAAATCTGCGTACGACAGCGTCTGGCATGCTCGTCTACTCCTAAAACTCGGCAGAATCGGTGTCTCTGGCCACATGTACCAATTCATCAAAAACTTCATCAGCAATCGCAAGATGTCTGTCCGAGTGGGCTCTTCGGTGTCCGAAACCCATGCGCTGGACATGGGGGTTCCCCAGGGCAGTATCATCGCGCCAAACTTATTCAGCATCATGCTCTATGACATTACTTCTGTTAAGGTTGACGGTGCCAGTGTACTTCTGTATGCGGACGACCTCGCCTTAATAGACACTAATAGACCACGCCATAACAGAGTTACCAACACTGTTGACTTATCTTCTTACCAAACTAAAATCGACAACCTCTGTCAATATATGTACACCAACGGCTTCCAACTAGCCTCAAATAAAACAGTCTTTCTTGTTGTCTCCCGTAGACAACTGTACAGGAACTGCAGTATAAAGATAGGTTGTGATATTATCAAACCGAGCTCAGAAGTTAAGTTCCTCGGCGTTATCATCGATACCCGACTTAACTGGACCAGTCATATCGAACATCTGATCAATAAGGCCAACAAGGATCTTTATATCATACGCTACCTGGCGTCCCAATCCTGGGCCAGAGGACGTAAGTGTGTCACAGAGGTAGTGCGGGCATTAATTCGCTCCCGCCTCCTTTACGGGTGCGAAGCTTATTTCGCGACGCGCCCGGCGCTCATGAAAAAACTGGCTATTATAGAGTGCAGGGCGCTCAAAATAGCTCTGGGACTCTCCCAACAAGCGAGTAAGAGTCGAGTCTACAGCGAGTGTGGGTGGCTGCCCCTTGTGGATGAGATAAAACTCCGTTCAGCTCAGTATGCTGTCAGAGCCCACGCGGTAGAGAACTCTGCCTGCGAGGTCCTGACTGACTTTTTTCCTCAGCACCAAAATTATGAGGCCAACACCAAACATAGCACTCAACTCTTGGCCAAAACGCTACCCTTATCCGACACAGTAAACCGCATTCTAGCCGATAGCGGGGTGAAGGTCAGTGAGCTGGCCAGGGTCCCCCCGCCCTCCTACCCGCCTTGGCTTGAGGAAACCCCTACTATCATATACGACAGTGAAGATAATACTACCAAAAAAGATAACCCCGTCTACCTAGCTACTGTTACAAAAGAAACCCTAAACTACAAATTCTCGGAGCATTTAAAAGTCTTTACTGACGGATCCAAATTTGCAGACGGCAGCGTTGGCTGCGCCTTTGTGATCCCAGATCTCAAAATCTCAAGGAAATATACTCTTAATAAAGACATCTCCATATTCTCAGCCGAGCTATTTGCCTTGCTCATGGCATGCACTTTTATAAATGACCTCCCAGTCACACCGCGTGCGGTAGTTTTCTGCTCTGACTCGCGCTCTTCACTACAAGCTCTGCATCGAAACACATCAAATCGGGCAGAGCTACAAAGAGAAATCCTCTTTATATGTCACCAGTTAATCTCATCCGGCACATCCGTATCATTTCTCTGGGTCCCCTCTCACGTAGGGGTCCGGGGAAATGAACTGGCGGATGTCGCTGCCAAAGAAGCGGCAGAATCTAGCCCAGCTAACACTAACATCGGCTACTCAGTAACCGAGTTCTACAGTAAAATCCGTAAACTCATTCGAAGTCAGTACGTAACATCTCTGTCCTATCAACCCATTGATATGAACGATCTACACCCCGATCTCCCAACAAACCTCCTCACTATCTTCAGACGCCTCCGTGCCGGCGGCTGCCGCTTCCATATCTTTAACAAGTCCTGCCATTGTGGAGAACCCTATTCATTTCAACACATTTTCGCTCCATGCGCTACAAATAGAATTACCTTTAAAACCTTATATGACCATATGCAGCTCCATGGTCTGAGTCCCAAGGATTATCTGCGCAGTAGCAGTTCTCTAGGCTGGTCACACAGCTTGCTGCTGTGCCGACTGGTCAGGGACTCGGACATGGGGCTGTGGGTATAACTAAGCCCAGATTATCACATCAGCGTGTTTCAGTTTGAGGTCGAGTGGCTCCCGCCATCCCTCCTGATTCCAGCGACTACCTTCTAGACAACATATCCTCACCCAAGGCCCACTAGTCGCCAAACTGTACATATTGTTTTTATTACCACGGCCTTCGTGGCTTACATCTTAATCCTTTTATTTGTAAAAAGTTTTGAGATTTATTGTTCGTGTTCCTCTTACTTGCTCATCTATTTGGTTTTATTGGTGATCCTGAAAGGTTCCACTTTTTAACTCGATTTGAAATAATAAAAAAAATAATATTACAAGCCCGTTATTCAAGATATAGAATACAGACTTATAATTCTTACCAAGAAACATCTTAACTACTTTTCATTTTAACAAATTCCACAGAGCATTATCAACTCAACCCCACCCCCTGCCCTCCTCTCCTTATTTTTTGTTTCTTTCTTTCCTCTTTTTGAAAGCGGACAAACACTCAAGTCCTTAATGGCTCAAAACCGTAGGACTTTTAATATTAATTTTAACGTGTTTTCAGTCACGAGAATAAAATAGCTTCGTCAATCCACGCGGCAAGGAAGTCGCTCGATTTTTGCGTGCAGCACGAAGAAAACAGACATGCAAGAATAGCGACGGGTTCAAGTTTAGGTCGCTCCAGGAGAAAAATTCTTTTGGATGTTGGCCTTTAAACCCTGAATAATAAGAATATTTGTTTAGATCTTTCGAAAAAGTTACGTAATACGATACGCTTGATATACACGTTCACAAAAATCCACACACATTCCGGTCAGCCTATTGGTCAGAACTTCTGACATTTTCAAAGCAATTCATTGGGAACTTGAGCAGATATGGCTCTCTCAGTGGAGGACCTCCTCAAAAATGGCCGCAAAACGTGCCTTTTTTGGCCTCTGAAACGGTTGACACCTACCGCCTTTGACAAAAGGCTACACAAATACTAAAGACGTAAGGTGCATGAAACAAACTGCTCTGAACAGGAAATTGAATGGCCTTTCCAATGGTAGTCAGAGGTGTTTGGTAAGTGCACATTCTGATTTATTGCAGATTTTAAAATACGGGGCATTGGTTTTTGTCAGGTCGATTTTAGGGGTGACCTTGTTTGACAGGCTGCCACGGGATGCCTATACAAAGTACCATCAATCGAACAAATGATATGAACAGTAGACATAATTACCTTTTCCAGCATATAAAGTTCAATTAAAATGGATTGTGGTTTAACGCTTTTCTGAACGTGCGAAAATTGTTGCAATAATTTGTTGGCCAAGTTTATGTCGCGACAATCAGCCTAAGGGTTAATAACGCTTCAGCGTTCTTGTTTGTTTATAGGTTTGAGTGCATGTGAGGATAATAAATATGATAGATTAATAGGAAATCTATTTGATTATGCTGTCCTTATTCTACTTTAGTCCTTAAATGAGGTGTATCCGTGTGTGTGTTCTCAAGGTGAAGTAGAAGCGGGCATCTTTCAGTGCACTCGATTGACTAAATGATTAATCATGCTTCAGCGTTCTTGTTTTATTAAATTTAGTTCACAGCAGAAAAAAAACTTTTTGAAACATGAGATATACAGGTTAAATCCTTGCTGACGGCTGGTCATTCTGATCATCATCGCTCCACGGCTATCACCAGTTATCTCTCTGACCGGACGCTAAAGTCCTACACGAATCTATCAAAACAAGAATACAGAGTTATCTCCCATATGTTGTTCGCGAGCAGTGTTCGCGAGACGAAAATGATTGCAGATTGGCCGACTTCGACAGTGATCTCCGTTCTGTTCTTCACAGTTATGATAAAGACATCGTTCTAAGGTCAAAACAAGTTGAAATTTTGGGACTGCTGCCGGAAGGAGACCGTAATATATGGTTGCATCACTGTCAGAAAAAATCGTCTTCTCCAGCGAGCGCCGAAACCAAACGGTTGATTATCACATGACACTTTTGCCATATGTAGAGTTGTTTGCACAGTAAATACAGCCGCGAAAAATAGCTCGCTTGAAACTGTCTTACATATCAATTCCTTTGTAATTTAAAAATTACACAACACCATGAAAAATCATTATCGACGATCGCGAATCTGCTTATATCCATAACACATTACGAAAAGATCTAAATATGTAAAAAATCGATTTCCTCACCAGACAAGGAAGACCAAGGCATCCTGTCAGGGATAGAATGAGCCGAACTCATTTTGACCTGAGGTCAGGATGACGGCTGGTATGACATTACATTCATGTCCTTACATTGTATGCAGATACGAATGAGGAGTTTCATATTTGTATAACCCCCCCCTAGTCTTTCGGATGAGACGAAAAACCGAGGTCCCTTCGTGTACACTACATTGGGGTGTGCACGTTAAAGATCCCACGATTGACAAAAGGGTCTTTCCTGGCAAAATTGTATAGGCATAGATAAAAAAATGTCCACCAAAATACCCGTGTGACTTGGAATAATAGGCCGTGAAAAGTAGGATATGCGCCGAAATGGCTGCGATCCTGCTGGTCGATGTGAATGCGTGATGTATTGTGTAAAAAAAAATCCATCTCACACGGCATAAATAGATCCCTGCGCCTTGAGTCCGAGTCTGGAGATACGCGCGCGATATAAGACTTCATATAATAATAATAATAATAATAATAATAATAATAATAAACATCAAGCGTGTACAAGCCATCAACAGGCATGAAACATATACACGTGTGTTGTGTTGGGTGTGTATTTGTGTGGATGTTAGTGTGTGTGTGTCTGTGTGTCTGTGTGTGTCTGTGTGTCTGTGTGTGTGTGTGTGTGTGTGTGTGTGTGTGTGTCTGTGTGTCTGTGTGTGTTATCTGCATGATTTATCCATTAATGTGAAGTAAGGCCAAAAAAAAAATAGGTCTGTTTACGGTAACATAGGCCAAAAAAATAGGGTCGGTAGGTCGGGATATTTTTTTTTTTTTTTTTTCCCCCAAAAACCATATTTTTACGGGGTTTTTTGTTTGTTTTTTTCCCCCAAATGCCCAAAAAAAGTCCAGGGTCGCGCGAAAAAAAAATAGGGTCGGTCGGGTTACCGTAAACAGTTTTGTTTTTTTTTGGGCCTAATCATGATTATTCACAGGGACTTGCAACAGCTAGCTAAATGAAACCACAAGATGGGATCAAAACACTGACTGCAAACACACACAATCCCACAAATAATTACACAACATGCCAGTAAAGTTGAAGTTTCATCATACTTCTTCTTCCAAAAGTTCTATATACACTGTACAAAGTAAATAATATTTTTAAAACATACAATACATTTTCCCTTTTGACCAATATTTTTTTCAAGTAAGCCTTTGCTGAGAAGTAAATTCTATGAAAATATTTATAATAAATACTAACTAAAAACTGTGTTTCGCTGACTGCAAACAAAACTCTGTCCTAACAGTGAAACTCATAGTCAGTTAGATGCGTCTTTTTTTTAAAGTTTATTTTATTACTGTTCCACCCTGTAAAAACTACATATTTATTGCTCAAATTAGAAGGGTTTTTATGATTAATAATCAAAACCTTCTCTTGAACATTGTACTCAAGTATTCTTAAGTGTTATCAACAAATATTGCTTACTACCTCTGTACTACCACTAACTATATCAACTTTAAATTTCATACACTCATACTCCAGCATCATAACTTGATACCTTATAGTTTTCTTTATGAGTCTTTTTACAATTTTGGCTGATTTGTTGAAGGTTTCATAAAGCATGGTTGTTCCAACTGCTGTAGATTGCAATGGACAGCATGTGAGACAGTGCTGGCAAAGTAAAACTACTACATGTATAATACATACATAAATATCTTGATACATTTGTAACACCATTTAGAGGCACAGACTTTCCTGTATAAATAGTTTGGTTCACCATCTCAGATCTGGCAAGGCTGTTACATCCCTCCACTTGGACACATACCAAAAATCAACAAAATTCACCATCTTTGCTGCGGAGCGAGAATTTTTTCTAATTAATTAATTTCACATAAAAAACACTCATATCCGTAAGGAAATTAATCCATCCCACTCTGCAACAGAATTAAAGCACCCAGGCTGTTAATGTTTGGTCTATGTCAAAGTGGAGGGATGGTCTTATCCCATGTAAAAGCCTGGCCAGATCTTAGATGGTGAGTTAAATTGTTTACGTGGGAAGGACTGTGCCTTTAAAATATTACATATCGTACACCATAACCTCTTTTTTCTACAGTAGCAGAAGAGATTGTTCCTGCAGAGATTATCGTTAATGTATATGTCGTATCCATTCTGTACAATTTGCGCATTATGTACAATGAGCAGCATATCGTGCTCATTGTATACAATGAGCAACAAGTTTTGCTCATTGTATACAATGAGCAAAACTGTTGCCCATTGTATACAATGAGCAAGACCATAAAGTTGCACATTGTATACAATGTGCACCGAGTGAGCAAGATTGTTGAATGACGTTCAAGCTACACTGATATATGAATCATAGTGAATGGTAAAGTGTTCAAATAACGATGTTTGTTATGTTTAAGCGTTGTTTTAATTCTCATTTCGCTAAAACTAAACAGTGTATTAAGAATTTAATTATTGTAAATTAAAAGGGCAGAAAACAGCTAAAAACAACTTTGTTTTAAAAAATTCTTTGATGTATAGGAACCACTTTAGTGAAACAGCACATCGATAGCGCTGTTAGTTTGGCTGGAAATAACATTTAACTTTGTAGTGGAAGTATATATAGAAGGACGTCATATTTTTTATTTTAAAACGGCCGTAACTTTGACCAATATGCATGCGGGTTTTTTTTTGTTGTTGTTGCTTTCGGCGTTTTGAACTGGCGTGCATGTGATAAAAAAAAGAATGGAACGAAAAATCCAAAACAATTTTTTCAAAAAAATATTCAAAATCTTTTCTTTTTTTTTAATATATGTTTTGTTACATTTACCTAGAGTAAAGAGTAAAGAGTAAGCAATCTCTTTTTGGCCCGAAAACATGAAACGACAGCAACCTGTTGACTGCCCCTTTAATTAAACAATAAAAACAAATACAACAATTAATGTTGTTTCAACACACGCACACACACATAACATTCGTTTATAATAACGCTCACATTGTCATGTCATGCTAAAAGTAAGAGATAGAAACAACAACGTCAGCTAATGAGAGCGTCGTTTTCACCGCCTTTCACACTTTTTCTATTTGTGAGTAAAGGGTTCAAATAACGATCTTGCAAACTACGTGCGATTTTGACCAAATAGGACTGAACCGAACTCGTGTTTGAAATTGTTTGGATTGTCTGTCCACTCTCTTTCTTTCAGTATTTTAGTTTCGGTGTCAGTGTCAGTCTGCCCGGCGATAGAACGCGACCACCATGGATCAAAATCGAACTAAGTTTGATGCAGAAGTGCAACGTCAAAGTGTTGGCCACGTGAAGTGGTTTACACAGGAAGACCTTACCACCATGACGGAAAGAGTTCGACAACTGAAACTCGGAATTCAGTCGAAACCAGTTCAAAATCAACGAGAGCAGGTTATTCACCCATGATGACATTCCAGAAGAAAACCGGAACAAGACGAAATCAGTCAGAGAGACCGCCATCGCAACCAGCCGTGGACACGGCCAAGGCTACGCTAAATGTAACTGCCTCGGAGTATGCACAACAAACAAATGCAAATGCTTCAAAGCTCGGCTTCAATGTACTTCTCATTGCCACCCCCGATCTGCTAAATGCAAGAACCATCATGCTTAAAAAAGAAGCAGGTGACCTCTGTGGTACGTTGTTGTCGTTGTTTCCATGTTTTAGCGTGACATGAAAACATGAGCGTTATTAGCAAAAGCGTGAAAGGCGGTGAAAACGACGCTCTCATTAGCAATGACATGACAATGTGAGCCGTGGAAGACCAACCTGAAAACAGTGTCAGCTTTAGTGAGCAGAAGACAATCATCAAGGCATTGATGAGGCCAAGGACAAACAGAGATGACTACCACACAATGTCCAGAGAGCAGCAAGTCAACCTCATCAGGCTGCGTACTGGCCACAACAGGCTCAATGCTCACATGAACCGAAAGTTCAAGCTGGCGCCATCACCAACCTGTGCCTGCGGTCAAGAGGACCAAACAGCGGAACACATCTTACAGCGATGTCCCTTACTAGATGAGGAACGAAAAGAAGTGTGGCCGTCACCAACTCCCTTGCAGACCAAACTATACGGCAGTCGACAGGAGTTGGAGAAAACGACAACATTTATCACCAGTGCTGGACTGATTGTGTAACCTCTGCGAACGCCAAGAAGAAGAAGAGAAGACATGACAATGTGAGCGTTATTATGAACAAATGTTATGTGTGTGTGCGTGTGTTGAAACAACATTATTTGTTGTATTTGTTTTTATTGTTTAATTAATTTACAATAATTAAATTCCTAATGCACTGTATAGTTTTAGCGAACTGAAATTAAAACAATGCTTAAACATAACAAACATCGTTATTTGAACACTTTACTCACATATTCCATTCAACCATTCACTATGATTCATTATCAGTGTAGCTTGAACGCCATTCAACAATCTTGCTCACTCGGTGCACATTGTATACAATGTGCAACTTTATGGTCTTGCTCAATGTTTACAATGGGCAACAGTTTTGCTCATTGTATACAATGAGCAAAACTTGTTGCTCATTGTATACAAAGTGCAAGATATGCTGCTCATTGTACATAATGCGCAAATTGTACAGAATGGATACGACATATACACATACACAAAATATTCATTTATAAGAATCAAGGACACAACCCCCAAAAGATATAAATTATCATTAATGCAAGGTGAGCAAAACTTAACTCAATTCTTCTTCTGCTTCTGCGTTCGTGGGCTGAAACTCCCACGTACACTCGTGTTTTTGCACGAGTGGAATTTTACGTGTATGACCGTTTTTACCCCGCCATTTAGGCAGCCATACGCCGCTTTCGGAGGAAGCATGCTGGGTATTTTCGTGTTTCTATAACCCACCGAACTCTGACATGGATTACAGGATCTTTTCCGTGCGCACTTGGTCTTGTGCTTGCGTGTACACACGAAGGGGGATAAGCCACTAGCAGGTCTGCACATAAGTTGACCTGGGAGATCGGAAAAATCTCCACACTTAACCCACCAGGCGGCCGCGGCCGGGATTCGAACCCTTGACCTTCCGATTAAGAGGCCGACGTGTTACCACCCGTCCGTCACTTAACTCAATAAATATACTCAAAAAAATATACAGGTGCAAGTGTGACCACAGACCGTATAATATTGAACTATTTCTGTCAAAACGTAGACTTGTTCCTTTCTGTATAACTATAAGTGATGCTGATGTTATATGGCAGAAAATGAACTGTTCAAAGATAAAATTAATACACAGTCAACATGGCAATGAAATCCTATACGCAGTATATGAAAGTAAAATGGTGAACAACATGAACAGCCTAGTGCACATAGAAATGCACATGAGCAAACTTTCACTGCACACATTTAACAGGAACAACTCAGTATTTGTATAAATACTTCAGTTAAATTTTGTACAAACAACTCTAATGACCGACTTCAACAACTTCTTGTCACAAAAACTGTTACCAAAAAGTATGACACCTGCCGAGCACAGATAATGTACTAATCAAAGCATAACAAGAAGAAAGATTAAAACATAGAAATAAGATTACAAGGTAGAGAAAGCATAACAGCTAAGAATAATACAAACATATGTGGCAGTTCAAACAATCCTGAAGTCTGTATTCATGGACTTGGAATTCTACAAGTGAACTGAGCAGTTCCGATCCATTTTTTTTTTTAAACAAAGAAGACAAAGTCCATGTAAACAGAGCATAAGCTCAACAGTATAACAAAACTTAAATATAATACACAGCAAACTAGTGCTCTACTAAACAATTTACTGGGAAGAATAAAACCAAACAGTCAGCAACCATCCCTTTTTCTATCTTTTACCTGTTTTCTTTCCATGTTTCTGTCATGTGTATTGTTCCGAGACCAAAAACCAGTTGGTTGTAAAATGTTGTTCTTAATTCTTTCTTTATAATATTCATTAATCTCCTTTTCTTTTCTCTCTGTTCTTGTGTGTGTGTGTGTGTGTGTGTGTGTGTGTGTGTGTGTGTGTGTGTGTGTGTGTGTGTGTGTGTGTGTGTTGGGGGGTATGTCTGTTTCACTGAATGTGTGTCTGTGAGAGCAAAAACAGCAAAATCTTAATATCAAGGCAGCACAATTGTTCTTACCCAACTGTATGTAAACAGAACAAAAATAAAAAATCTGGCATACAATTTCAACGATTTTGTAAACACTCAAAAAATTAAGTTTGTTTGTTCTGAAAATATATTGTTTGGATCTTACAGGTCATCAACACAATTATTCACTTTGCAAGTAAGCAGTTTTTCTTGCTTTTTTCACTTTTTTTTCCCTCCCTTTTTTTCCTACAAAATTGAGGGGGGACAATTTTGGGAACCGTTGAAGGTCTTAGGTCAAAGGAGACTTTGTGTTTGTAGATGTGTGTGTGTGTGTGTGTGAGCAGGCAAGATGCTTTCATCATTGAGTTTAAATGAACAGAGAAACATGAAACAAACTGCTGAAGCGGGCATTGTGCTCAGGATTCACATGCATTTCAAATACTGTACCATGAAATACACATATAAACATATTGAATGAATTTTTTTTAAAGTGTGTATCTCTTACTTTACTGATTTTTCCCCTTATTTTAGAATTTTTTCTCTTTTTATTACATTTAGTCAAGTTTTGACTGAAGGTTTTAACATAGACGGGGAATCGAGATGAGGGTCGTGGTGTATGTGTGTATGTATGTCGTATGTGCTTGCGTGTGTGTGTGTGTGTGTGTGTGTGTGTGTGTGTGTGTGTGTGTGTGTGTGTGTGTGTGTGTATACATTAACGATAATCTCTGCGGGAACAATCTCTTCTGCTACTGTAGAAAAAAGAGGTTATGGTGTACGATATGTAATATTTTAAAGAGATTCAGATAAAACTACTGGACCGATCTTCATGACATTTCACATGAGAGTTCCTGGGTATGATATCCCCGGACGTTTTTTTAAAAAATTTTCTATAAATGTCTTTGATAACGTCATATCCCGCTTTTTGTAAAAGTTGAGGCCGCACTGTCACACCCTCATTTTTTAATCAAATGGATTGAAGCAATCTTTGACGAAGTCCGGACTATGGGATTGAATTTCAGCTCCGCAGCATACAAATTAGTCAATTAGTTTGCTCATTAAAGTTGTCCTTAAAATTTAATTTTAACTAAAAGATTCAAAAATGATTGCATCATATTCCCCAATTTCTCCTGATTTTAAAAACATATACATATGTCATGTTTACTCTACAAATGTGCTCAGAATTACAGAAAATAGGGTTAAGTAAGAACTGCGTTCGCGCGCTACGAGGAGAGCGTGTCCCGTGTGGTTAGTCGAGACTATCGAGATGGTCTCGGCGATGATGGTTTTTTGGTGTTAATCTGTTACTTTGATGCCGACAGCTTGACTAAATGTTTTTATATCGCTTCAAGCGACTTATTCCTTTTCGTGTGTGTTATTTTAAAAAGGGTTCTGTTTGGGATTATTTGTTTTCTTTGTGTGTGTGTGTGTGTGTGTGTGTGTGTGTGTGTGTGTGTGTGTGTGTGTGTGTGTGTGTGTGTGTGTGTGGTTGTGTGTGTGTGTATTTTTGTCTGTGTATGAGTGTGTATGTGTGCGAATATGCGCACGTGCGATTAATTCCAAGATTTGGGTTGGGTTTTTTTACACACTGAAGAAGGTGCGGCAGACCTTTATGTCAGCACCTAAAAGGTTGTTCAGACTTGCAGACGCTATCACCCTGTACATCACACGCAGAGCCTTACCAAAACAGAATTATAATCAATATTCCTTTACGTATCATTTAAAAAACCTCTTCCTGACTTGGCCTGTGATTTTCCCCAAAACTTGCTGAATTCACACTAACCAGCAGAGTCTTGACAGGACTTGCTTGCTCATCTGCATGTTCATTTTACCAAAAGAGCAAGAAGCAAACATTACACAAATCATTCATTTATGGGTTGTCAGTGTAAACTCTAGGAGACTATAGATGTCTACTCCCGCCTTACTGTGTTCATGCTAGCATTTTTTGTTAGAAAGATAACATTTGTATTTTTCTTTGTTCAAAAGCGTCTCACAGCCGAAATGTTCATTTGCTACTTTACACTGTAAAACTCTTCTTTTACTATTGTCATATCACCTTCAAACCATATGAAAACCCTTCAATTTAAGAATACCTCCCTGATTTCTAAGTTTTTCTTTGTGCAGTCTGTTCATTCTGCTCTACCTTATGACGTACTCTGTTTAAAATCTCATTTCCCCAACAGGTTTGAGGTCTGGAAACTGTAAGACTCCAAGATCGCAATTCCAAATGTTAACTACAGTAGTACATTACAAAAAAGTCCTTGATCTTTCTTTTAAACCCTGGCTATTTCATTCCCGCTCATACACTCTGCCTGAATACACTATTTCAGAGGTGGCCCAGATGTTGTCTTGTAGAAAGCTGTTTCTACAACTCTGTCTAAACTCTGTCATTCTTTTCCTCTGCCCAATACAGTCTGTGTTTGATACAACTTGCACAAAGCGGTCTGTGCATCCTTGTTGAAACTGTGCCATTGTTAAACTCTGGCCATAAAGTGTATGCATGATGGTGGGCGTGCGTAGCCTTGCGTCCTTTCAACTGCGCAGGGCTTCTAGCCGTGCCTGCATGGCCGTCATGTCATCCTCCTCCTCCTCCTCTTCCACATGCGAGGGGCCTGCCGTCGCCCCCATGGCTTCTGCTGGTAGCGAGTCTTCAACCGCCGCTGGGGCCTTCCCAAGTTCACCTAAAATAAACAGGACTGCATTATGGTCAAACCCTTGTATTGATTTTTCTGTTACTTTTAAAGTGTTATAACTACAACAGGGATTGGCTTGGGCTTTGTCCACTAGCCATGAATTAATCAGTCATTTTGCAAACCAATCAGTCAAGAAAAAAAACTTTCCTTCCACCACGGGAATGCCGCAATTGTGCATTACGGCAGTGAGAAGAAACTTCTGAAAGTTGTTTACAATGTACAAATGAGAGGAAAATTCAATTAATTTTTTCATTTTCTTGTTTATTTTCCAATGGTCTTATAATGAAGAGGAATAAAAGGTCTCAGGACACAATAACCATATTTATTTCAATTAATTCTTACCAGTTTGCTCCCTTACCCATCGTAAGCAAGCTTACGATGCCCCGCCCCCTGTAGTTTTCCACTGACCAATTATCTAATTATCGAGAAAAAAAATTGGTTATTTTACATTGGATGGGTCGGACAGTGGATAAACTCATATGTTAGACACACTTTATGACAGAAACAAGCTGGGTTTTTGTTGTAAGTTAGTTATAGGAATGCATTATTAGGCCAAAAAAAATAAATAGTCTGTTAACGGTAACATAGGCCAAAAAAAAAGGGTCGGTAGGTCGGGACTTTTTTTTTTCTCTCCCAAAAAACATATTTTTAAGTTATTTTGCCAAAAAACAAAGACTTTTTTTTCCCCTCCAAAAAACCATATTTTTAAGTTGTTTTGCCAAATGCCATAAAAAAAAGTCTAGGGTCGCGCGAAAAAATAGGGTCGGTCGGGATACCGTAAACAGACTTTTTTTTTTTTGGCCTTAGGCATGCCTATGTCATGAAACGTCCAACTTTGAAATTTGGGTGGGGGTATTCAAGTGACAATAACTTTTTTGTTTATCAGCAAAACTCAATAAAACTTTGCTATGTTATGTAAAATGAATGCCAAAACAGACTAGTTAGCAGCATATCTAATGTCTTCTTTTTGTTTGTCACGTGTTCAAAAAAATGGGTGTACAAATTTCAACAAAAATCATGTTGTCACCCCCATAACCTTTTTTACCTTTAAAGATAGCACAATTCTCTTTGCAAATATGAAAAGCTTATTCACTTTCCTTTCATTTGATATATAACTTTCTATATTTCATTTAGAATATGACCCCAGATAGCCACTCGGCAAGTAGGCACCAACAGCACTGTAAAATATGCCCTAAAACCCCCGAACTGGTAAGAGTTAAGTAAGGAAGGGAAAAAAAAAGAAAGAACAAGACAGCAGACAAAAATAAGACGAGCTGACTGACTCTGCTGCATGTCTATCGGTCAGTTGACGGATTGAGACCCATGTGTGTCGGTCTTTTCTGAATTTAACATGGCAAAAGACCGATGACCGATGCCCAAGCCAATCCCTGCTACAAACCCCACAAACCTCCTTGTAGCTTGTTTATATATATGCAATTTTTTTTCCCCATACAACAGATGCTAAGTTAGTGAATGTAATGTGATAATGATCAGCAGTCAATGAAATGACTATTTAGGAACATCAATAAGCTTTCAAACTACTTGGCAGGTGAAGTGAAAATCAGCTGCCACAGATCACACAGAGATGTCATGTCTTCTTCACTAATCATCTAATGACACCATTTGAGTGTTTTCCACATTTCATGATGCTATTTGTTAGCACCAGGAAACAGGATTTTTAAACACAGTTTTTTCTTTTAGCATTCTTTCAAAAGCAATACTTTTAAACGTGATACTTAATTATAACTGATATTTATCTAACAGTTTTCTGTAGTTTTTGACAACTACTTGTGAAATCGCATACCGCTTCACATGGGTCTCAATCCGTCAACTGACCGATAGACATGCAGCAGAGTCAGTCAGCTCGTCTTATTTTTGTCTGCTGTCTTGTTCTTTCTTTTTTTTTCCCCTTCCTTACTTAAGCGGGCATAGTTGCCCTTGCAGTGAACACAAAGGCATATTTGTTACCTCCCCTTGACTAGCACTACAAGAGCAGAGAGCACCTAGACTATCTTTTTTTTTTAATTCTACTATGTGTTTCAGCTGTACCAAATCCTGCTTCCTTCTGTGATCAAGATAGGGAGACATTTATTTTCCATATCAACCAAACAGCATGAAAATTAGAAAGAAGTTCAGCCTTCTCTCTGATCAGCGTAAAATAGACTATTTTATTAAAGAATCTGAGCCCATTTTCATCCTTGAGGAGAAAAGATTACTGCAAATGGATAATATGTAAGGTGTAGCGTGACAACGCAGGAGAATAAATAGTAGAAATAACACAACAAACTCGTGTGAAGACGCAGTACAACTGCCTATAAGGCAGTGACTGATTGAAACAGTCATATACCTACTTGGCACTGATCAGAAAGAATGCTATGAAATGCACAGTCCTTCTGGTCTAAGTGATCATGTGCTCCACCACAGATCTGCCCAGGGTCCAAATTCTTCAAAAGTCTGTAACTCATTTAAAGGATGGTAAAATCCCTCCAGTTTGATAAGTCCACTATCTGGGATTTATGTAACCCTGATAAGGGCTTACCAGAGTGTTACCCAGCGGTAAAAGTTAGAGGACAGATACCCCTCCTGTAAAGTTGCTACAGTGGAGTCCAGCTATAACGAACCTGGGTAAAACGAAATCCCGCTTTTAACGAACTGCCATTGATTTCCCGGCAGACAGCCTTCTATTTCTTACTTGTTACTTTCAGGCTACAACGAACCTTTTGAACTCATTTGCATAACGAACCCCTCTTATAACAAACACGTTTTCATCCCCCCAGAGCAGTTTTGTCTCTAAAAGTCACAAGGCTACAACGAACGGTGCAAGGTCTCGGCCAACCAAGACTATGGCATACTCGTAGCAAAGCCGCGGAATGGTACCGTAAACCAAGAATAGTGACGTAATTACGTCACGGTCGAAAGTCTTTGACGTCAATGCCTCCCTGTAGTCTTTTTCTCTCGCGCGGTGTGTGTGTGTGTGTGTGTGTGTTCATTTTGTGCACATGTGTTAGTGTTACTGTTTGTGTGTGTGTGTGTGTTTGTGTTTGTGTGTGTGTGTGCGCGCGTGCATGAGTCTGTACTCGTGTGTGTGTGTGTGGTATGTGTGTGTGTGTGTGTGTGTGTGTGTGTAAGAAAGAAAGAGAGAGAGAGGGAGGGAGAGAGAGAGAGTGTGTATGTGTGTGTGTGTGTGTGTGAATGTCTGAAGAGTACTCGGGTCCAGCGCGAGCGTTTTTTATAGTCAATGACCCAGTTTTAGCTATGAGGTGGTTCCCCTGTCATATGAGAGAGGAAACACTTCCTGCACAGGGGTCAGTGACAGTTTAATCTATGGGGCGGTCTCTTTGATGTCTCAGCTGAAACATGCATTATCACAAGTTGTTTGACTGGTACTCAGGCGGTCTCTTTGATTTTTTTCTATTTTGATACACTCCAGGAAAAAAAGTCCCGCCTTATGACCCGGAAAATACCGTACATGCTTTTACACGACTTTTAAAATTTTACTTCTAAAATTACAGTAAAGTGAACATTTGAACTATGCCTCTCTATGGATTATATTATGAAGCATGCAGAGATTGTACTCTCCAAGGAAAGATCGATGGGACGATCATTTGAAGGTGAGTGGGAAAACTTGTCTTGAGGCCATTTAGGGTTGAAAACTCTACAGCGAATTACTGATATAACGAACTAAAATGTATCTCCCTTGAGATTCGTTGTACCCGGACTCCACTGTACCTATCAGGTAACTTCATCAAACTGTTCGTGTCATTTTTCGTACGTTATTCAAACGGCAACTTCTGAATAAATCCTTTCCAAATGTTGTTTTTAAGCTTATGTCACTCATGGTCAAACCATGGAAACATTTCAGCAACAGTTTTTTCAGTACAAAAGGCAGATATTGATCCCAAAAGATTTCCATTGATGCTCCATTATACTGGCCTTGCAGCAAAACCCGGCTAACGTCTTCTTCAAAACATTTCAGTGTCCATAACTGGGACATCAGCCACCGTGACTGAACGGTTATGAACTCGGCCTGTCAAGTGATGGACTCAAGATATGTGTAAGAGAGTACGTTATTTAAAATATCAAAATTGAATGTTCACATTCAGTTTAAGCAGGAATTGTAACAAACACTTTAAACCAGACAGAGAAACCATAGATTACTTATCTTTTGGTTCTGGAATGACTTTTCTTTATGCTTGGTTGCCCATTGAGTTGGAAGGTCCACTCTTATTGTCAAGTTTCTTTCACCGAACTTATTCCCTGAACCTCCACAGCTAGCATCTGCTGAAGGGACATTAAAACCCAAAAACCAACCCTGAACCTCCATTTCAAGGGTGTTTATGTTGTGTGGCAGTTCTCTCCCATGCAACATGATTATTTGTGTTTCTTTCTTTATTCTGTTTTCCCATATGCTTGTTTGTTTGTTTGCTTGTTTGCTTGTTTGTCTTTCGTAATTCTTTCCCCTCATGTTAGTTTGTTTGCTTGTTTGTTTGGTTGGTTGTTTTTCTTTCTTATTTGTTTGGCCATGTTATTGTTGCTATTAGCTTCATCGCTTGTGTATTTTGTATAGAAAAACAACAACTCCCTTCCGTTGTTATTCTAATCTATGTGTCTATCCAGCTATACTAGTAGTCTACAGCAGAGCTCGTTCGTTGCACTTGATTCTGATTGTTTTGCTGTAGCTTGCTTATCCTTCACTGCGCTGGCAGAAAGATTTAGTTTATAAGTGCAGAGAAGAAGAATTACAGCAAAATTCCAATTCTAAAAATAACCAACCCTGATAGCTATCGCTTGTGTGTTTTGTATTGAAGAAATTCAAACCTCTCTTCAATTGTTACACTAATCTATGTGTGTCTCCAGCTGTACATGTAGTCCACAGCAAAGCTTGTCCGTTGCACTTGATTCTGATTATTTTCCTTTAGCATGCTTAGCGTTCACTGTGCTGGCGAAAAGGTTCAGTTTATAAGGACAGAGAGGGAGAAGTACAGTGAATTCCCCATTCTTAAAATAACCAACCCTGGTAACTGTCAGGATGCTATAGATCGTGGTACTTGGTACTTGGTTTTTACATTTAGTCAAGTTTTGACTAAATGTTTTAACATAGACGGGGAATCGAGACGAGGGTGGTGGTGGTGTGTGTGTGTGTGTGTGTGTGTGTGTGTAGAGGGATTCAGAGTAAACTACTGGACCGATCTTCATGAAATTTCACATGAGAGTTTGTGGGTATGATATCCCCACACAGTTTTTTCATTTTTTTGATACATGTCTTTGATGACGTCATATCCGGCCTTTTGTGAAAGTTGAGGCAGCACTGTCACGCCCTCATTTTTCAACCAAATTGGTTGATATTTTGGTCAAGTAATCTTCGGCGAAGCCCGGACTATGGTATTGCATTTCAGCTTGGAGGCTTAAAAACTAGTTAATTAGTTTGCTCATTAAAGTTGTCATTACAATTAATTTTTTACTGACAGATTTAAAAATGATAGCATCGTATTCCTCAATTTCTCCTGAATTCAAAAATATATAGATATGTCATGTTTACTCTAAAATGTGCTCAGCATTACAGAAAATAGACCTAAGTACTACGTTTGCTTGCTACGCGAAGACGGGTGTGACCCGTCTCAGTCTTTGGGTGTGGTAAGTCAAGACTATCTGAAATATAGTCCCGGCGACGACTGTTTGTTGGTGTTAATCTGTTACTTTGATGCCGACAGCTTGACTACAATGTTATTTCGCTTCACGCAACTTGTTCTTTTTTGTATTTAAACCCTTTTGTGCAGAGGCTTGTATGTGTTGATAAATCGCTTTTTAGTAAGTGGACCAATACCTTTTCAAAATGAAGTAATTTTTCGTGAAGGTAATAAGGTCTTAACTCATTGTCTCCCAGGTACGGATATATCCGTACCCACTCTATCTGACCAGGTACGGATATATCTGCTCAGACTGTTAGCTTCAGTCGCTTCCTGTAACGTTGATCTAACGCCTGCATTCCAGCGTGTTGATACACAGTTACTACACAGTTACTTCAATTCTGAGTGACCTGCTGCAGCACAGCTGGTCTCGGCTAAAAAAAAATTTGGTGAACATAGGTGGGGTAGAAAGTGTTAATACAGACAATGTCCTAGCGAACCCTTGCCTCTGTACGGCCTCAAGCATGACTGGGTTACTGGGTAACCACGTGAAATTCAGCGGACACCTGTCCTTTGCACGTGTGAAATATGCGTTGAAAAGGAATTTGATATTTAAAAAACCCTGATATAGCATTCTGTGAGGCACCTTGCCCAGGAGTGTAGTTCTGCAGTTTGTTAGTAGTCATTATGAAGAAATAATTAGCATCCATGCTGCAAAAATTATGTCACTCGCAAAATCATAGTGATCTGATTGTCTTGAATTGATTTTGAGGGAATTACAGAGCAAAATATGTACAGTTTTTAAATAAAGGTGAACTTTCAAGTACCAGACAGTCTCAAATGAGCTATATACCAAACTGACATCAATACCAGGGAAACTCGAACAATTAACGGGCGGTAGTTACATGATATTTTGATTTTGTCCGACACAAATTTACAGACTTTTAAAGAACTTGGACCCAGGCATCTATACCACCTGTCATATAATCATAATAATAATGGCAGCTTATATAGCGCGAACCACAGTAATCTATGCTATGCGCGCTTTACATATAACTGGTATTACAATACACGGTCTCGTCACAAAGATCTGCACTCAAACGTATTTGCAAGGTTTTTTTTTATGACAGGAAGAATACAAGTCAGAAGAGGATCACTTGAAGACACATTAAGAAAAACAAAGTGACATAGGTGTCACATACCTAATTGATTCATCAAACAATTCCGACTCTGCACAGGACGCAGCCAGGCTAATGATTTTTAGTATGTGTCCAAGCGGAAGGATGATGTTGTCTGGACAGATCTGTGGTGGTGCACATGATAGGTCACACAAGAAGGACTGTACCTTTAATCATGGGTACGCTCAACAACAACTCACCAGCAGTCAGTTCGAAGAGGACTTTCTCTACCTCTCCATCAGCTGCCTCCTCCAGGTCGTCATCATCCATCACATCCATTGTGTCTTCCAGCATCTCCTCCAGTATACCTGCCTGGTATTATTACAAGCAAATCATTGTCATCATCATCCATCACATCCATCGTGTCTTCCACCATCTCCTCCAGTATACCTGCCTGGTATTATTACAAGCAAATCATTGTCATCATCATCATCCATCACATCCATCGTGTCTTCCACCATCTCCTCCAGTATACCCGCCTGGTATTACAAGCAAAACACTGTCATCATCATCATCCATTGTGTCTTCCACCATCTCCTCCGGTATACCTACCTGGTATCAATACAAGCAAATCACATGTCAGCATTATGCACACGATCATAACATTACTATCCAACAACCCCATCACCCACTGGTTAATGATCCAACCAGTATCTTATCCTTATGATGCTCATTAATGACTATCAGGATCACTTTTTGGATTAAAGATATCTTTTACAGGGATCACGTGACCGTCACTCAAATAAGGGTACCCTCAAAATCAACCAGACGAAAAACGGAAGGGCTCAATTAAAAATCGACAAAAAATCACAATAGACAAAACTTTGCAACTTTTACATACGAGAAGAAAATATGGTCAATTATCTACCCTAAACAGGTTGATTTGTTTAGGTAGCTTGCGTATTTTGTGTTCTATGCTATTCCTACGGATGCAGGTGTCGATCGCAAGAGCGGTCAAAAACGGGACTTTTTGCGTCATTTTTTAGGGGTATCTTGACAAAATGCGCTGCACTTTAACCATGACCTGGTGGATTGCTTTGAAACTTTCAGAATAATTAACCAACACACTAGCAATACTTCGAGCGAAACTTTGGATCGTTACAATTATGTGTTAAGATGGGACGCAATGTTTCGGGAAAGGTTGTTAAACTCGTCATATGATTGTTCACTTGTGTCAAAAAACTTCATGACTTCGCATGTCTTTAGACAAATGATTGATACACACACTGCGAAAGTTTTATGTGCGTATATGCACTGACGCAAATTTGCTAGGCTTGTAAGCACGCTTGATATTTAAGGGATGATTCTGGTGCCACAGCGATGCCCAGCCAAGCATGATCGCAGCATATTTTGAGAGGAACGCAGCGATAACAGCAGTCAGAGCGAAACAGCGTGAACGTTCCATATTTTGCTCATGTGTTTGCATGACCAACAAATTTACGCCAGTGGCTACACGCACATGAAACTTCGACAATATTTGTATGAATCATTTATCTGTACACTTGCAGAGTCATGAATTTTTTGGACATTTTCAGAAACATTGCGTCACATCTGAACAAAATCTGTAACGATCCAAAATTTCGTTCAAAGTATTGTTAGTGTGTTGGTTAATTATTCTGAAAGTTTCACAGCAATCCACAAAGTCATTGCTAAAGTACAGCGTTTTTTGTAATGACACCCCTAAAAAATGATGCAAAAAGTCCCGTTTTTGACCGCTCTTGCGATCGACACCTGCATCAGTAGGAATAGCATAGCACACGAAATACGCAAGCTAGCTAAACAAATCAACCTGTCCAGGGTAGATAATTGATGTGACTTTCTTCTCGTATGTAACAGTTGCAAAGTTTTGCCTATTATGATTTTTTTGTCGATATTTATTTGGGCCCGTCCGTTTTTGTCTGGTTGATTTTGAGGGTACCCTTATTTGAGCGGCGGTCACGTGATCCCTGTAAAAGATATCTTTAATCCAAAAAGTGATCCTGATAGTCAAGTGAACGGCCTTAACTGGCATATAAAGTTTTAATGAAATTACACGGGAATTAATGCTTTTATTTGGGTGCGAAATTTGTTGCAATAATTTTTTGGCCAAGTTTACATGAGACTCAGGTTAATAGAGCTCTAGATGATCTTCCACTTACACATGCTTTACGCATATGTCCTACGCAGGCCACACTGCTATGTTGCAAAATGAAAGGATGAGCGATTCTACCGCAGTGCACTGCTAGTCTTAAGTTATAATTTCAATACTGGCATCAGTATGTTCTGCCAGTTTCCCACTGCAGTATCCCCTGCAATGTACAGACCATGGCTTGAGCGGCCACCTGACATGTCCCAACAGATTTACTCACTGAGTGTTTTCCCACAATAATTGTACCTTCTTAAGTGGCCACCTGCAAAATGATGATACTCTTTGTTTTGGACAAAACATGTTCATTCTCCACATTGTACGGCCATGTTTACTGCAAGCCAGTAGTCTGCGATGAAACTAAATGTTCTTGATGTTTGACTGTGTACACAAGGGGATGTTCTGACACCATCTATCATACTGGGAAATTATTCTCTCAGTGAAGACAGGATCGAACTTACACACTGATTTTCAAGCCAGAGGAACCCACTATTGATCCCTTCGCCACACCAATAACTTACCTTCATCATTTCTTTGGACATTTCTCTCATGGTGGCCATGACTTCTGGGACTTTGACCAACTGCTGCATGCTGTTCATCACCTGCGTACTCTTCTCCAACGCTCCAGCAATTCGCAAATTGGCTGCAATGCAATCACAAAAGAAGAGGGTCGTTTTTAAAGGGGTATTTGCATGTAGAGTGTTCACAGCAACAACAAATGACAGTTTTGACTTGGAAAATATTAAACCTATCTCCAAAGGCTTAGATTGAACTACTGCAACAGGAGTTTGGGAAAGGTGCTTTGATCCCAGAGGAAATGACTCTGGAACAAGTCTAAATGTAGTCTCTTCTTCACTCCAATTCTGAGATGCATATCGTTGTCGACACTGAATTTTGGCGCAAGTTGATTTTGACTTTTTTTGCGCTTTGGACTAAACAACTCATTCTCCATTTCCTGGTGCTTTCAGAATCTAAATGTGATACCCGTAAGTGGTCAAATCCACCCATGAAGAAATGGCATAATTTTCTGATGTGCATAAAATGATTTAAATCCCAAAGAGAAAACGGCGTAACTCTACCAGAGAATAGGTAATGTTCAGTCTCTGACTCTACGGATCAGAGAAATAGACCACAAAATGGCGTAAGTCGGGAGAAAGAACCTTGAGCAACACAATGGAAGCTTATTGCCGATCAGAAAATTACACAAGTACGATTAATTTTGTAGGCTGGATTTTGAATGATGGCCGCATTTGGAAGACTTCCTGTACGCGTCAACTTGCGATTCAGTTGTTTAGGCACTATTTCTCGGTTTATTTTTATATCCCCGTGAATGAACAAGGAACAGAAAAAATATGAGTGCACCTTTGTCAGTTTCATTAAAAAATCATTTGTTTTTACATTCAGTTAAAGGCACAGTAAGCCTCCCGTAAACCATCACAGATACTGTCAGGCTTTTACACACAGTACAAACAACCCTTCCATTTGAACGCTCACCAAACGGGAACATCCTAGGTGCCCTCCGTAAAGAGCGAGCAATTTTCAAAGAATTTCTTTTTGCGTGGTTTATCTTACCCCTGAGCCATCGTGAACCCGTGTGATCAAGTTTCCCTTTTTCACAATGTAGTCGTCAGTTAGTAATTTGAATGCGACTCGCTGTGAGCTTATCTGCAATAGCAGGTTATTAAGTACCTCTGACTATGCACGAAACAAACGGCTGTGGTTCACAAGAACTCTAGCGATGGTTTTTGACTGTTCAGAGGAACTGGCGATAGGTATAATTTCTATAAACCGTCGTCTGCTACGAGAACCACGACCTTGCGTGACCCTGCTTCCGGGCTTTTCTTTTTTCAAACTTTCAAAACTTCGAATTGTACTGATCTTGTCTTGATGAAAAAAGAATTCTTTTATGATTTAAGAATGTTTGTGTAACAAGCTGTCAATTTATTATTTAGATTTTAAAAGTTAGGTCTAGCGCCAAAACGCACCACAGTCCGATTGTCTCTGACACTCTCTCCGCAAAATTAATTATTTGAAAATTGCTTGCTCTTTACGTAGGGCACCTAGGATGTTCCCGTTTGGTGAGCGTTCAAATGGAAGGGTGTTTGTACTGTGTGTAAAAGCCTGACAGTATCTGTGATGGTTTACGGGAGGCTTACTGAGCCTTTAACATTTGACTATCCAGGAATCGAGACTAGGGCGGTGATGTGTGTGTGTGTGTGTATTTTTAGAGCAATTCCAGTCAAATTACCTGACAGATCTTTATGAAACCTACAAGAAAGTTCTTCCAGATAATACCCCGACACGTTTTTTTTTGTTCTGGTTTTGTTTTTGCATAGATATCATATATATAGATGATGTCATATACGATTTTTTGCAAAAGTTTGGGCCGTACTGTAGTACATTCATATTGTTGGCAAACAAATTGAAACTTTAGCCAGGAAATCTTCTTTTCGGTCTGGACAACTGGATTGCATTTCAGCTTGGTCGCTTAGAAATAATTTAATGTGTTTGTTTATCATTGTCATTAAAATCGAATTTCACTAAAATTTTACTACTAACAGATTTCAAAATGATTGTATTGTATTCTTCATCAATTTGTAAATCCCAAAAATATAGATATGTTATGTTTACTCTGAAAATGTGCTCAGAATTAAAGAATATCGGTGTATGCACACTATGTATAGCTAGGTCTCACATTTGCACTCTTTGCCGAGATTCGTCTTGGTTTACGGTTAAGCAGGTTTTAGTAGTCTCGACGATGACTGACCCGGGAATTTAGTATCGATCTTTTGGTTTCAGGCTGACGGATTGACTGAATGTTTTGGTATTGCTTGACGCGATTTGTACCGATGGCTGGTTCACAGTTGGATTCACTTTTGCTTTGTTTGCTTTTTCATTTGTTTCGACGGGTGTTTTTTATTCTCTCTGTGCTCTCTTCTCATCATACAGTAATGCTGGTAGTGAAGTGACGAGCTGATGTTTGCTTCAGTTATCATAATAACAGGGGTTATTTGGAAAAAGGGGCTCGCTTCTTATAACAAAGAGTCCCAAATATTTGAGGTCTTTGGTACTATTGTGAGTTGAAAGCATGCAGGTCTGATATGGGCATTTCGCTGTCGATGATTATCACACACACACTATCTTTTTCATTATTTTTCTCAAACACACTTTGTCAGACTATAGAGTGGTTCCTGTATATTCTGATTGATAAACCGTTTTGTTGCTGTCTATCACAAACTGTACCTCGGTTCGACTGAGGACTTTGTCTTTCTGCCCAAACGTCAAAGACGTTCCCATTCCTCAGCCAAGATGCAACCAAACCTGTATACTGATCGACTTCCTATCACTGCATGCACATTTCGGGACTTGGAAGGATCTAAAAAGCTGTTTTTCACCCAAATGAACACTGTTTTTATGGCAACTTACCCAGTATGTAATTCATAATGGCATCAGAGTCAGAGAGAGGAATGTTCATACATATGTTTCAAGCATGAAAGGTAAACAAGCGTTTTTGTCTAGCATACATTTATCACCATGTCAAATTGTCACACTGGATGTCAAGACAGATACACAAGGCGTCACAAAAACCCAAATCAGGCAGGGAATGAGCTCCAGGTCATCTTGCATGATTTTCACATTTTTAATGCTAAATTAAAGACTGGCATATCTGGCATTTTTCAAGCGTCAGTATTAAGCCTAATGCAGTTTCCTTACTCAACAATCCCTTTTCAAATAGCATAACTTTCCAAAAATGAAGTCTGAAGGTGAGAAAACGTCAAGAAAATGGCGCAAGAGATAAAGGAAACTCGTCATATGCCATAATTTTCTAATTTTCTCAACTAAGCTTAACCCTTACACTGGTGCAATTCTGTAACACATGTTACATAGCCACTGGTGAATTAACAATAACAGAGAGAAAAATAACAAAAACCGGTCATATAGGTTTTCGCAGCCATGGGAGGTAATCGGAACCGACCAAACAGACTGAGCCAGTAGCGCGACATATGTCGTGACAACCAGGTGACATGACAACCAGGTGACCGTATACGTAAAGTAGCGCGACATATGTCGCGACAACCAGCCTAAGGGTTAATGATTAGTATTTTCATGGATGTGATCGACACTGCATGTTTAAGCATTCATAGATCTTTGTAATCGTACCAAGAGCGAATATAAACAGAATTTCCTTTTCAAAATAATCATTTTTTTCTCTTTCCTGAATTTATCTGAGGTTTTTTTCTTTATAATCTTGCAGAGGCAAAGAACAGCCTCTCCTGGTACCAAAATGTATGTTAATAAATTATAAAATAATACATATTTTGCCTCTATCAACCATCCAAACTAAAAAATTAAATAAAAATGTAAGTTTTACTTTAAGAAACCGGAAAGGTGTTAGCCCTGTATTTACTACCTACAGCTATCTGACCCATGAGCCTCATAACCATGCAGACAACCCTTGATATTATGAAAGTGGGATTTTTGTTTGTTTGTTTGTTTTGTTATGTACACCAGAAGTATCAAGCAAACAGATAAAGGACAGTCTGTGCACTCTTGTCTTTACCCAGTTGTTGCTTCATGCTGAGTTGGACTGAGTTTAGGTGAGCTTTGGAAGTGTTTATCCTGTTCACAGCTTTCCGTGCATTGACAATTTCCTTGGCAAGGATCCTGCATGTGTCCTTGTCTCCTTTCTTGGCTGCATCTTTTATCATTCGCCTTGTCTTCTCCTCCTCCCTTTGGATGTCTGGCAGAAACAACACATTTTTGTAAGCACCACAAAAATTGATACACTGCAAAATGAACAAATGACAGAAAAGAATGCGCTGAATAACGATTTGTATCATTATGAGCTATCTTTTTGGCCTTGAAGCTGATGCCATTCACTTAACATTCAGATCATCTCACTCAGCTCAACAGTCCTGTGAAGCTTCATGGTGGCATGCACACACTTTTCTTGGTGATAATTTTCATTATTGGATGTGATAGTTAAAAGTACAAATTATGTATACAAAATATTATAATATGAAACAACCATTAAGTTCAACCAGGGATGTTTCATTTTCCAGTCAGTTGAACTCCTGCCAAGTCATGTACGTATAACGTTTGTTTTATCAAATTTTGGGGTCACACTGAACAAGGACCGCACAAGATAATTAACACACTGAAAAAATGACCATTAACGAGCTACTGTTTGCTGTTGTTACTTTTTAATTTCCAACAGTTGTTAGCAACCTAGACTATTGTGCAAGCAAGAAGACATTTTCTCACTTTTAATCTGTCTGTCCAGTTGGTAGCCTTCCTTCCTGATTTTGTGTGTCCATTCCTGAACCTGAAATTGCATTATATATGAAAATGGATATGATGTGGAACAATAAGCTAAAATGACAATGTCATCTCTTTCTGTCTCTGTACTTCTTCAAAAATTTACATGCTAGAGCGTAGAGTTGACATCGTACCGGGTGAGTTTAAATTTCCAAAAATACGGTAGTCAATCTGTCGGCCTGAAATTAAAAGATTAACACTAGAAATCAGTCATCACAGAGAGTAAATGTGGTCAGGCTTTGTTAGCTGAAACCGAAGACCGACATGGGTCATACTCATTACTTGTCTTGATAAAGCATGCAAATATATATAGTACCTTAGTTTGCATAAAATGATAATTCTGAGCAAATCTTCAGAGTAAACTTGATAGTATATCTACATATATTTTTGGATTCAGGAATTGATCATGAATGCAATGAAATCATTTTTAAATCTGTTGGTAAAAATTTTATTTTTAAATGTAAAAAGAGACAAACAAGAAAGCAAAGAAAACAGTCAGCTTTACAAAAAGTTTTTGTTTTTTGAGGAGAGAAAAGACTGCACTGCCTCACCAATTAATTCACTTTAGTTTAGGCAAAAAAAAAAAAATGCTTTGGTTACGGTTTCCCGACCGACCCTAACTTTTTGGGCCGACCCTAAACTTTTTTTTTGGTCCTAAAGCTAAAAATAAAATGAACCAAACACATACATACACAAAAAACACACACACACACACAAAAACCCACCGAAAACGACAACACCACGGCACAGAGAAAACATCGATCGCCGGCGAGCAGACAACAACAAGCCCGACAAGGGACACCACTCCGCTTTTTACAACTCCCATATCCAAGGGAAGTCAGTCTCGTGCGTTCGTTCGTTGCGCGAACGTAAAAAGATGTCGTCTGCAAATTTGCAATCGTATTCGGAAAGTGCGTTCCTATCGAACAAACACGACTGATAAGTCGGTACTCGAAGAGTGCAACCTTGGTGGACATTTTTCATGATTTTCATCCAACTTTGGACGGCAAACTGTTCGGGATAAAATGTGTTGGGTCGACGAAAATAAGTGCCGAGCCCGAAGACTCTTTCGAACTGGACTTTGGCATGACTCTCGAAAACTGTGTTCACTAGTGGCACTATACAGTTTAAAGGGTATGTCCAGTTTTCTTTTCTTAACATGAAAAAGTAATTAATATCTGTGGTTCCAAATACACCAATATGAAAATACCTCGAATATCCTGCATACACAAATATTTTTATCATTTCAAGAGGGACCAACCAAAAAACAAAAAACAAAAAACAAAAAAAAAGTTTAATCGACCTACCTACCCTATTTTTTTTGGCCATGAAACCGTAACCAAAGCATTTTTTTTTTTTGGCCTTACTATACACAACAAGAGAAAGAAACTCAGAAAAAAGCGTGCATGTACCTTGAAGAGAGAAGAGGGAGTGCACCACAGAGGGAGGGAGAGAGACAGTGTGTGTGTGTGTGTGTGTGTGTGTGTAAGAGAGAGAGTGTGTGTGTGTATGTGTGTGTGTGTGTGTGTGTGTGTGTGTGTGTGTGTGTGTGTGTAAATGTGTGTGTGACTATGTATGTGTGACTGTGTTTGTCTCCGTCTGTGTGCGTCAATGTGTGTTTGTGTATGTGTGTGTGTGCGTTTGTGTGTCTGTGTGTGAGTGTCCGTGCGCGTATGTCATCGGCCAGAAAAATCCCGACAAAACTTCTTAACAATAACATGTTCCACCCTAACTGCTTCGCTGATAATCTGTGCTGTCTTTTCACAAATAATCAAGTGCTTCGATCTTACCATCTCTTTTGGTGGTCTTTCGTTCGTCTTGCCAAACAATCCCATGGTGAAGGAAGGAAGATGTTGGAGAAAACTATAACTAGATTACGTTCATTCTATTTTTTCTGCTAGCGATTGGGAAATCCTGAGCATGTAAACTTCCTGATTGGCATGCGCATTAGCAATATTTTCTGATATGGGAAGCTACTCTTCGCAAGTTGAGAAAATAGTATCTAAACAACTGAACGCAGTGGAACAAACTGTGCTATCAGTGGCCGGGCATACTAACTATTTGTGACTGTTTGCAATATCATGTACATGTAGTGTATAATTATGCATTTCATCCAGACTACCAGAGAATGTTTTAAAGATTGTGGCGCATGTGCGTACGCGCGCGCGGGTGTGTGTGTGTGGACTGACTGTGTGTGTCTGTGTGTCAGTGTATGTGTGTGTGTGTTCAGTCAGTGTGTGTGTGCGTGCGTGCGCGCGTGTGTGTGTGCGTGTGGAAGGGTGGGTGTGTGTCTGTGTGTGTTTGTTTGTTTGTGTCTGTGTGTGTGTGTTTATGTGTGTGTGTGTGTGTGTGTGTGTGTGTGTGTGTGTGTGTGTGTGCCGTGTGTGTGTGTGTGTCAGTGTATGTGTGTGTGTCAGTGTCGTGTGCCAGTGTGTGCTGGTCAGTCAGTGATTGGTGTGTGTCGTATGTGTGTGTGTGTGTGTGTGTGCCGTGTGGTGTGTGTGTGCCGTGTGTGTGTCAGTGTGTGTGTATGTATGTGTGTGTGTGTCAGTGTCAGTGTGTGTGTGTGTGAGAGTACTGACTGATTGGTCATGAGCATTTTTCGGTCTCATTCTAACTCGATCAGAACGGATTCTCGCCGATTATGAGAGCCCTCGGAGAGTGAGAGAGAGAGAGAGAGATGGCCCGGCGTCAGTGTGTGTGTCACCAAAGAGTGTATCCAAATGGATACACTAGCTCTTTGGTGTCACTGAGTTGAAAGTGTATGTGTGTGTGTATGCCAGCGACGGTGCGCGGCACATGATGTATTCAGTTCAGTGTGTGCGCGTGTCAGTAGTGACGTGTGTGTGTGTCAGTGAGTGTGTGTCCGGTGTGCGTGTGCCAGTGTGTGTGTGTGTCAGTCCGGCAGGCTGTGAGTTCAAGCCGTTTGAATGTCCGGCAGTACATATATCATGAGTGCCAGAGTTTGTGCACGTGCGTCTTTTTGGCGTGACTGACTGTCTGCGCGTCCGTGTGTCGAGTCTATCTCTATGTCTCAGTTCCGCCACCGTGACTGCGGCGACTCAGTTTACTCGAACTGAAACAACCTGTTGAAATGTGCCATTTCCGGTCCTGAAAACTTGAAGACTCAGTCTCGGCGAGGAGTCGGGATCATTCCGACTCGGGAGCCGAATATAGCGGCCAGACACAGAGAGCCTGCCAGCCCCACGGTTTGTTTTTCTTCCTCCTTCAACAGGTGTCACAGTCGGGGGCAACTCTCTCTGCCACTTTCCTTCCTCTCGACACTGCAGGAGAAAACATTCTTCGCATTCTTGACGTAGTTCCACATTTTTCGCATTCTTTTTCCCACCAGTAAACAAATGCCACTCGTCAGTCTACTTACTTCCTCAAGTCTGCACAGTCGATTGGACATTGGATTTCCCTTCTTTGAGCCATGTGACGTCAGAGGCCTACAAAACTTCATATTTGGGCGTTTCAGGTTGACCGAAACTTCAAAGGAACTAACAAAACACACGTCATGTGTTTGATTGCATGTGTGTGTGCTCGTTCAATCGTCAAAACAACAACAAAGTCAGTACATGACATGTGTTTTGTGGTTCCTTTGAAGTTTCGGTCAACTGACCTGAAACGCCCAAATATGAAGCTTATGGATGTGTTTGATTGCATGTGACAGTGTGTCAGTGTGCTCGTTCAATCGTCAAAACAACAACAAAGTCAGTACCTGAAAGGAATTCGATCACGGGGCGGACGCCTAACCACTAGGCCAACCGTGCCGGTATACCCAGGGTGTAAAGACAGGTTTCTTGGACGAGACAGCCAACTTCAAACGGCTGCTGGAGACGTACACGACTGAAGTTTGCATACCGAGCAGACCGAGGACACGAGAACATGTGCGGCACATCTCCCCCTTCGCTTTTTACTCAATCAAACCTTGTCCGTGTTAATGGAGGTGTGTGAGTGTGTGTGTGTGGGGTGGGGGGGGCTGATTGGTGTGTGTTGAGGGCCCCAAAGGGGGGGTATCATCACGATCACGGGAAGGGAAATTTTAGCTTTCACGATCACAGTTACCTTGATTTTTGTTTTCACGATCACAAACACCTTGACGAATAGAGGATCATAGAGTGATACAGCTGTGAAAAATGTACGTTGAAAATAAAATGCTTTGCAATAATGCCCATCACGATCACGAAAACAAATGACGATCACGATCACGAGACTTGATTTTTTTGTCATCACGGATCACGGGCAAATTCCCATCACGATCACAGAAATGGAAATTTCGGCAATCACGGTCACAGAAAGGTCAAAACACGCCAATCACGATCACGATTTTAAACCCTTTGGGGCCCTCTGTGTTGGTGTGCCCGCCGGTGATGGTGTTTCTGTGCGCCAGTGTGTGGCTGGGTTGGTGATTGATTGGTGTGTGTGTGGGGTGGGGTGGGGTGGAGGGTAATTGGTGTGTGTTAGTGTGCCGTGTGCCGGTGTGTGTGCGTGTGTGTGTGTGTTTTCACCCTGAAAATATACGAGTTCCAATGGTTATTATGTGAACAAACTATGATTAGTGAAAGAGCAACAAGGCCAAGGCGGCCCTGTATAGTAGAGCCAGTGATGACGCTAGCCGCGACTCAGGCTGTCCAGACGTCGTTATAAGGCAAACAAAAAGAAGCCAGATTCTGGGCTGAACGATGACCAACGACGACTAGCTATATCAGTCTTGATAGTTGCTCGAGAGGTTATGGCAAACCACTGAAATAGCAATAACAATAGATCAGGGCTCGGCGACGAGTAGAACGAGTGTCTCCGAGTTTGTTAAACACCGTCAGCACGAGAACACTTTAAAGTTTCGGGACCAGTTTTTCTGGTAATAGGATTTATAGTTCACACATCAAGTCAGGCATAATTCACTTAGTACCCACCCACTACTCTTTGACTGCAGCGCTACAGGTGTAAACTGTCTCCGACTCACAGGTGTTACCGTCAGTTTCAGGCTACAGGTCAAGTGGTACCGTCCCACTGGACCGGCTAGGGGAAGGTTGCCTAACTGATATAGTCCGGCTCCTCGATGATATGGACCACCTCCTGGTCTGACAAACTAACGCTGCTAGAGCCGGCGGCGCTCACACAATTTCACCTTCTCTGGATAACTTGCACAGTTGCATTAGAAACACAAACCACAAAACCGTTCCTTTAAACAGTATTTTATTCGTAAACAGGCACATGATAATATAACAACATCATTAAGAAGGAGCACAACAAGTTTAAAACTTATGGTAAGTGCTCACATAAACATTCCTGAAATTTCATGGCGGATTATGATCAATGCGACACATTTTTTGAAAAAAGAGATGAGACACAAAAAAACAAAAACAAAATATATATATATATATATATATATAAAAAAATTAAAAAAAATAAAAAAAGAAAAAAAAGAAAAGGAGAAAAACAGCAAGGAAAACTTAGTTTGAATTATCGAACACAATCTGTGTCAATACCGAAAACGAAAGCAAATACAATAAAACGAGAACGAAAGACAGAACAAAATATCAAAAAAAAGATGGGCCCCAAGTAATATATTTAGAAAAACCCACACCAACATCGAACTAGGGTGTCCCAAAGCGGTTTGATTTCTCAATATAGCTTTGGACAACAACAAAAATAGCACTATTTTCAAATATGGAAATGTTTGAATCACCTGTCAGGAGTTCTGGAGCTTATGTACCGATTGTTGCGGTTCTTGCATCATTAAACAGGGGACATGATAGCAAATAGTGATGAACAGTTTCAGCAAAATAACCACAAGAACATTCCGGGTTGTTTACTAGGTGGCGATTAAACATATCATATTGTAAATCACTCATTCCAAGTCTTAACCTGCAATGCAAAACTTCAGTTTTGCGATTTGGGGAATAGTAATATGGTGGAATTGAAATATCAAAAGCTGTGAAATGTCGCTTGAACAGACCAACAGAATCACATTGTTGTATATTTTCAGGCAACTTATTCCAGAGACTAGTTGCAGAAGGAATAAAAGATGACTTGTACAAATCTGATTTACACTGGGGAGTCTTACGCTCTAGTGGGTGTCTGTGGTGGTAGGGATTTAGGTCAGAAACAAGAGGTGGCAATAAAACGTTGAGGTAATTTGGTACATTGCCGTGGACCATTTTATAATATAACATTAAATTTGTGACGGCGTCTTCGCTCTGTAAGTGGTATAAAGCCAGATTCTGTATACAATTTTTCGTGTGAAGTGCCTTTAACAGCACCAACAATAATTCGAATGGATTCGAGTTGCAGCTTCTCCAGCTCATCTGAAAGCTTCTTTGTACAATTATCCCACACAACATCACAATAATCAAAATGAGGTAAAATAAAAGATTTATACATTGCTTCTAGGGATCTTCGACTGAGCCTATATTTATAAGATTTTAAACAAGCCACAAGTACTCGACAAGTTGCCACAATAGACTGTATGTGTGAGGCCCATTTACAATTATCTTGAAAAATAACACCTAAACCGTTATGCCTTTTCTCCTCAGATTTTACACTTTTAGCAGCGTTCACTCTAAATTTGATGCTTAAAACAGACTAAGCATATTTGAATTAGTCACTATGTTGTATCATGTTATTTGGAAGTATAGGGGGCTTTTTACAGTGATTCGCGAAGGCTTTTTCACTAGTCCATTATTAGGCGCCCAGGCTCCTAATATGGACCATGCAGTTGTTAATGTTTCTGTATTTAATTTTTGCTGAATGTCTATCAAAGTTAATTCGCTCTAATTAGGCCAAACGGTTAACTAAAGAGAGAGGACTACCAAACACAAAATGTGACACTTTAGAGTTGTTTGCACAATACAGTACATCCGCGAAAGATAGCTCGCTTGAAACTGTCTTACATATTAATTCCTTTGCAATTTAAAAATTACACAACACCATGAAAAATCATTATCGACGATTGCGAATCTGCTTATATCCATAACACATTACGAAAAGATCTAAATATGTAAAAAATCGATTTCCTCTCCAGACAAGGAAAACCAAGGCATAGAATGAGACCCGAAGGGAAGTAACTCATTTTTGACCTACACACAGTACAAACACCCTTTCATTTAAACACTCACCGATTGAGAACATCCTAGGTGCCCTCCGCCGTAAAGAGCGAACAATTTTCAAAGAATTTATTTTTGCGTGGTTTATCTTACCCCTGAGCCATCGTGAACCCGTGTGATCCAGTTTCCCTTTTTCACAATGTAGTCGTCAGTTAGTCATTTGAATGCGACTCGATGTGAGCTTATCTACAATAGCACGTTTTTATGCACGAAACAAACGGCTGTGGTTCACAAGAACTCTAGTGATGGCTTTTGACTGTTGAGAGGAACGGCGATATGCATAAACCGTCGTCTGCTACGACCCTTGCGTGACCCTGCTTCCGGGCTTTTCTTTTTTCAAACTTTCACATCTTCGAATTGTACTGATCTTGTCTTGATGAAAAAAGAATTCTTTTGTACGAATGTTTGTGTAACAAGCTGTCAATTTATTATTTAGATTTTAAAAGTTAGGTCTAGCGCAAAAACGCACCACGGTCCAAAAACATTCTGATAATCATCGATCCACGGCTATGGCCAGTTTACATCGATAGAATGAGACCCGAAGGGAAGTAACTCATTTTTGACCTGAGTTCAGGATGGGTCCAAAAAGTGTTCGAGACAATCTGCAAAATTAATTCTTTAAAAATTGCTCGCTCTTTACGTAGGGCACCTAGGATGTTCCCGTTTGGTGAGCGTTCAAATGGAAGGGTGTTTGTACTGTGTGTAAAAGCCTGACAGTATCTGTGATGGTTTACGGGAGGCTTACTGTCCGGCCATTGTTGTAGAGGACCAAGTCCACAAAAATAAATTCTTTGGAAATTTCTCACGCTCGACAGAAAGCAGCCAGGATGTTCCCGTTCGGTGAGCGTTCAAATGGAAGTATGCTTGTACTGTATGTAGACGCTCGGGGAGCTCTGTGATGGTTTACGGGAGGCTTACTGTGCCTTTAATTCATGGTTGTTTTATTTCAAGTCTCCGTTACCCCCTTCCTCCGTCCTGTCATCGGACAATCGTCAGTCACTGAGCCGTTTCACAATTGCACCGAATCATAGTATCTCAATGCAGGACGTCAGTTGAACATGACCATTGATTCAAATTGAACTGCCAGTCCGCCATGACTTATGCAGGTAAGCGGCATATACGAGACCAAAGACAGTTCAGTAACGCTCTGAAACATATTTCGAAAAAGTCAAGCTTGAAGTGCAGATGTCATCGAACAATGTGACTTCAGGGCCGTACGGGACGTGAAAGCTTGATCACAAACTTCCGACTTCCCACACCATGAATTGTCTTTCGCGTTGCACACACACACCACAGTATATCTCTGTGACACACACACACACACACACCGTCACAAACACTCGCGCGGGAGGATTCCTAGCCGGAAGATGATGGAACTTTATTTTCCAAGGATAGAGGTCTTTTTATTTTTTTTTATTTTTTTTATTTTTTTTTTGCCAAGCACATCATTGTGGGGCTTTTAATGAATAACATGCATCCGTCCACTCACAATATATTTTCTTTCATCCTTCAACATTTACCACTCAAAAAGTCTATAGTATTAACATTCATGAAACAAATGAAAGGCATCTACGGATGTATAGATACATAACTGACCACACTCATTTGGAATACATTCTGTCAATTCATTATAAAGACATCTTTCTGTACTGAAAGAGAGACAGAGAGAGAGAGAGAGAGAAGAGAAAGAGAGAGAGAGAGAGGAGAGAAAGAGAGAAGGGAGAGAGAGAGAGAGAGAGAGAGAGAGGGAAAGAGAGAGAGTGAAAAGGGGGTGGATGTAACATTTACACTTGTTTTTATTAAAAAAAAATGTACTAAATATTTGTCTTGGAACTTTTTAATCAGAAATAAATATTTCTGATCTGCAGTTGCCTTTCCAAGATAACAAAAAGAGGCATTGAAGCCTTGGTTTTCTTATAAATACTTATGCACATTTTAGCAACCAGAATTATGCAGTTTAGTTCTTTCAACAGAGTTGCATGCATTTTTCGATTTTTAACTCCAAACATGATTTCATGCACAGTTAACTTTATCTGTTTATCCAAGTGTACCCAAATATATAATTCAATTTGTTTCCAAAACTCAAGCACCACTGGGCAAAAGAAAAAAAAGTGTTCTATATAGTCAATGCTATTACTACAGTGTGAACAAATATTGTCTTCCACAACTTTCATTTTACATAACATAATATTTGTGGGGTAAATATTGTGAAGTAATTTCCATTGTAATACTCGTAGCCTTGTCTCTTTAACCGATTCAAAACTCATCATCCAATCTTTCTTGTCAATTTCATAATTAAATTTCCTCCTCCAAAATCCAATTGCACACGGTTCAACAAGTTTCATGCTTACTAATTCTTTTCTGAACTGTTGTGCGTTGTGTACTTTCTTACCACGATAAGAGGGGATATCCATCAAATCAATTTCTTCCTTTCCGTGCATCATCTTATTAATAACATTTACAACAACAGCACGAACCATGTTATATTCCAAAATTCTCTGTGGGGATTTTCCTAAAACATCACAAATGAACTGATAGGAAACAAACTCTTTTCTATGTAAAACATCATATACGCTAACAATACCCTTTCTTGCCCAATCTTCAAAATACAGTACATTTCCAGCATAAACAAAATATTGGTTATTCCATAAAAGCGGATTAAATAAGTTATCATCAATACATACATTGTTATCAAGCCAGGTTTTCAAGACAGTTTTCCAAAATTTGGATTATCTTCGAAAATCAACATTTGAATAAAAACATTCACAATTTGAGCCGTACATTGATAACACTGACTTTGGCACATACAAGTAGTTCCACTTATCTGTGACTTCGCGGGATGTCAGTCTGACAGCCCATTGTAATAAAAAGGAAAGCTGCATGTGTTTCAAATCAATCATATTTAAGCCACCATTTTCTATATCACTACACAATATTATCCTCTTAACCTTTTCAAATGCTTTTTTATTATTTTCTTTCTTTTTCCATAAAAATCTAAACAACAATCTATTTACTTCTGCTAATACATTATCAGGGATTACAAATGCCTGCATATAATAAACAAATTGGGAAATCAAAAACGTTTTAATTACAATAATTTTACCCATAATACTCAAATTTCTTTTCTCCCATGCCGAAATCAAGCGCTTAACAGACGTAATTCGCTCTGTCCAATTTTCCTCAACATCAGAGGCTGATCTGTCATTACAAAAATAAATTCCCAAAATCCTTAATTTTTTCTTCCATTTAAAATTATAAAAGGTGTCTTGACAATGTTTCTGACTTCCTAACCACATGGCTTCGCATTTCGACAAATTCAACTTTAATCCGGAAACGTAATAAAAAGAATCAAAAATCAATAAGGCATGTTTTAAATCCGTTTCACTTTTCAAAAATAACGTAACATCGTCAGCATACAAAGCAATTTTTAACATATCATCCAAAAACCTATCATTAAAGCAATTCAAATTCGAAATACCTTTAACATTCTTACTCTGCCTAATCTTAATGGCTAATAACTCAATTGCCAAAACAAAGGCTAAAGGCGAGAACGGACATCCCTGACGGATTCCAGACTCCACTGGAAAATAATCAGACAACCAGCCTGCATAATTAACAGAGCTCTTGGCATCTTTCATCAAAACTTCGACCCAAGTTACAAACTCCGGGCCAAACCCAAATTTTTTAAAAACATTTATCATAAAGTCTTTTGAAATACAGTCAAATGCATGAAACATGTCAATGGTAACCAAAAGACCTGGTTTATCTTGCACATTCATTTGATCTATAACATCATCAATCAATCTTAATAAAGATGATACTTGCCTCCCTTTAATATATCCAACCTGATCAGGATTAATCACATTATGTACAACTTTGTTCATGCGCAGAGCCAAACACTTAGCCAGTAATTTATAATCACTGTTGGTTAATGAAATTGGACGCCAATTATTTAATTCATCTCTTGGAAGGTTTTTACCTTTATGAATTAACACAATGACAGCATTTCTTTGAGACGCAGACAAGCTACCATTCTCAAATGCTGCTGAAAAAGAACGTAAGATAAATATACTCACTCGGGACCAAAATACTTTAATAAATTCAATTGTAATGCCATCAGAGCCTGGGGAAGAACCATTTTTCATTTGTTTTAGTGCGTGTAACAGTTCACTGGCAGTTAAAGGACCCTCGCAGATGTTTTTCTCTTCGTCAGAAAGAGAAGGAACAGCTGCAGCCTTGCAAAAAATCATCAACATTACCAACATTATCTTCTGTATGTATTTTCTTTTTATATAAATTCATAAAATATGTTTTTTGCACACTGTGTATTTGTTTTTGATCTGTACACACTCTCCCTTCATCATTTTTCACGCGATCCATAACCTTTGCATTTGCACGTGCTTTTTCCAAACCAAAAAAATATTTTGTGTTTTTCTCCCCTTCCTCGACCCATTTAGCGCGAGCTCTAACCTGAGCGGCTCGTGCTTTTTTTATTTCCATCAACTCAAGTTGCATTTTCACGTGTTCACGCTTTGCTTGGGTATCATTGCAGTGAGGATTTGTACTCAGATAAACGTCTAAATCATTCAGTTTGTTACACAGATGTGCAGCTTCATTTCTCCTTTGACACTGTTTATTTTTACTATAATTAATGGTGAACTCTGTTATTTTAACTTTTAACATTTCCCAGTCCAGTTGACAATCCAAATTCTTCGCTACAAAATCCATCAATAAAAGTATTCATTTCATTGACATAATCAATATCTTCCGACATCAAATTATTGAACTTCCAATAACCTTTGCCTCGTACAATCTCACATACTTTCATTCGAACCAGGCTGAAAAAGGAACACTTACGATGCCACAATCAAAATTCAAATCAAAAATACCTGAACTAACCAAAATATAATCTAGTCGTCTGGCAATAAACGGAGACTTTCTTGACCAGGTAAATTCCTTTATATCCGGGTTGAAAAACCTCCAAACATCATACAAATCACATGTGTTAACCACATCATTAAATTTTGCAACGTTATCCCCTGAATGATTCTCGCCAGCTATAACATCTTTTTCATTGTTCAAAACACAGTTAAAATCACCACACACCATGATCTCATCGCATTCAAAACTTTTTGCGTCAACTCATCAAAAAATTTAACTTTTTCTTTTGTTTCGTTAGGTGCATACACATTTACAATTGCAACTGATTTATTTTGTATTCTAATACATGTCGCTAAAATTCTCTTTGACGAATACAACACAAAGGATAGAGGTCTAAGTTTTTTTTTTTTACAACCTGTCCTTAAATCTAATACAAAATTCTAATAAATGATAAACAAATAGAAAAAACGGATAAAATAAGCAAACACACGAACAAACAAGAAAACAAACAGCACAACGACAAAATAAGCAAGGGAGAAAGAGAAAAAGAAAAAAGAAAAAAATAATGATGATAATAATAATTGTCAGTAAGTAGGCCTACTGGTGTCAGTCACATGACTGATGTGAAACATTTGATTGGCTAATGAGTAATGGCAATGCGCTTAAAACTGTTAGCGCGTGGAGTGCGCTAACTTTTCCAGAGAGCGTATTCATGCGCCCTTTGCCTTGCTTTGCCTGTGCCCATTCGTTCGATTTGAGAAGATTCTTCCCATCCTCCGTGTTAGTGACATATATCTTCTCCACATTACCTTAATGATGCTTGACCCTAAATTCCCCGCGACTGAAAAGCGGAAGTGTTTTTCTGACAGATTTCATGCGCCTGTGCCACAGTGAGGCTTTGCCTCTTCTTTCGCCGCTTGCGAAGATTCGTCTCATCGTGTTAGTGGCAGGTAGCTTACACAGAGATATATCTCTGTGGTAGCTTATCGTCTCCACATTACCAACTGATGATTTAGCATAAAATTCCCAACACGGCTAACAAAAAAACACAAGTGTTATTCCGATAAAGTACCAGCTAGACCAGCATTTGGAAGTCGACTGATTCGATCCACTCTGTCATATACTGTTCAAAAAAAGAAACGCATAGTTGCTACTTGCCAAATTTGTTTTATTTTTCGAAAAAATTAACAGAAAATCCAATATTTAGATTATTTGTTTGAAATTT